>NW_026047102.1:0-300000 GCF_023864275.1 Schistocerca cancellata
ATTGGGGTGAGTGTGATAATGCGGAGAGAGAAAGGGAAACGAAGAGACAGACAGAGACGAGAATGGGTGAAATGGACAGATAGGGTTGGGGGGGGGGGGGCGTCAGAGAGGAGGGTTGAGCAGAGAGAGGTAGAGGAAGTGATACACAGAGAGAGGTGGGAGGAGAAGATGGACAAAGTGAGGGAAGGAGAAGATAGAAGGGAGCAGGAGAAGATAGATGAGGAGGAAGGAGAGAATAAACAGAGGTGTGAGGAATAGATGGACAGAGAGAGAAGGAGGTGGAGGTGGTGGACAGAAAGAGGGCTGGAGGAGGACAGAGAGGGTGTGAACGAGGACTAGTACAGAATTGGAATGAATACCAAGGCAAGGTCGGTTAGTCAGATAGTTACAAGGTAATTTCTTGAAGGACACCAGTTATCTTTGTCAGCATGTACCTTCATTACCGAATTTAGGCGGTTCAGCGCTTCACCCATCAACCCTTTCAATAGCTCATAATGAGATTTTGCTAATGGCGAGCAAGTAGCCATTCGGGTCTATTTTTATTTCAATTCTGTAGCCAGGCATCAATCACTCGCAATGAAGATAGCCGGGTGCATCGTCTCTCTGCAACTCGTATGACATTTGTTCTACGTGTATTCTTATTCTAACTTATTATGGTATTGGTTTCCACATGTTTACGCAAACCACAACTTTTTATGTCATTTTTCTTGTCCAAACATGTTTCAGAAAATTTGTGAAATCATCAAAGCGTTCTTATTTCATTGCCATATTAATCATTATTGGGTTAGGCTAATAATTAAACCACGCGATGCTGAGGGAACTATGAAATTAGAAAATGAAAACAGTAAACGAGTTCAACTGTTTTGGGGGTTAAAATAACTAGCGATGGCGGGGTAGCATACTTAGTACGGACTGACTGCGGCAAGAAAAGCGTCCCTGAACAATGGAAACACGTTAACGTCTAAACTAACTCAAGTGTTAGGAAGTCTTTCCTGAAAGTATTCTTTTGATAGTAGCCTTGTACAGAAGTCAAACGCGGACGATGAACAACACAGGCATGAAACGAATACCATACTGCAAAATTTAGTCGTACAGATGATTACGAAAGATCAGAAGCGCATATCGGATAACTAACGAAGAAATAATTAATCGACTCGGAAAGGAAAAAAATGTAAGGCGCAACTTAAATAACGGAAGGGATCAATTTAAGGGACACATACTGGGACTTGAGGGAATAGTCATTTCGGTGATGAAGGAAAGTGTGTGTGTGTGTGTGTGTGTCTGTGTGTGTGTGTGTGTGTGTGTGTATGTGCGTGTGTGTGAGGGGTAGTGGTAATAAGCTAGACAACAGTAAGCAGAATAAAATGCAAATAAGTTGCAGTCGATATGAAGAGATGACGGACAATGCGTACGATAGTCCAGCGTGGAGAGCAGCAGCAAAGGAGTGTGAGGAGCACGACAACAAGAATAGGCTATGAATTAAGATTTCAATACAATACGACGACTGCACAAATTTACTGTAGCAAATTTGGAGAATAAAATTGGCATTAGAGGAATTGTGGTTTGGAACCCTGCACCATATTTTGTTCCACCCAAACAGTTCGATGTTTACCTGTAAAGAGTGGACTACCACCTGAAAATTACACCGAGGTTACCTACACGAAGAGAAGGAGCATGAACACTCAGTTCGAAAACTACATTGACAGAAAAAGTCCAACTCCAAAAAATGATTAATGTAGAGGAATTAAATTTCTAGAATACATTTGACTAGTTAACATACGTATGTGATTAACATTGCAAGATCAGAGGTTAATGTAAGCGAGAGGTAAGCCACTGCAAATACGCGATGCTGATACATTAGTAACTCCAGGCTGTTGAATGGAAGCACGAAAACGTGCATGCATAGTATTGTACAGATTCCGGATGTCGGTTTGTGGGATGCAGTTCCACGCCTGTCGCACTTGGTCGGTCAATAAAGGAGCGATTGATGCTTTTTGTGGGTCACGCTGAAGTTTTTGTCCGATGATGTCCCTTATGTTCTCGATTGGAGAAAGATCTGGTGATCGAGAAAGCTGAGGGAACATATCGACTCTCTGTAGAGCACTTTGGGGTACAACAGCGGTCTGTCGGCAAGCGTTATCTTGTTGGAGAACACCCCCTTGCATTCTGTCCATGAATGGCAGCACGACAGGTCGAATCACCAAACTAACGTATAGTTTTGCAATCATGGTGCGTGGGATAACCAATATACACTCCTGGAAATTGAAATAAGAACACCGTGAATTCATTGTCCCAGGAAGGGGAAACTTTATTGACACATTCCTGGGGTCAGATACATCACATGATCACACTGACAGAACCACAGGCACATAGACACAGGCAACAGAGCATGCACAATGTCGGCACTAGTACAGTGTATATCCACCTTTCCCAGCAATGCAGGCTGCTATTCTCCCATGGAGACGATCGTAGAGATGCTGGATGTAGTCCTGTGGAACGGCTTGCCATGCCATTTCCACCTGGCGCCCCAGTTGGACCAGCGTTCGTGCTGGACGTGCAGACCGCGTGAGACGACGCTTCATCCAGTCCCAAACATGCTCAATGGGGGACAGATCCGGACATCTTGCTGGCCAGGGTAGTTGACTTACACCTTCTAGAGCACGTTGGGTGGCACGGGATACATGCGGACGTGCATTGTCCTGTTGGAACAGCAAGTTCCCTTGCCGGTCTAGGAATGGTAGAACGATGGGTTCGATGGCGGTTTGGATGTACCGTGCACTATTCAGTGTCCCCTCGACGATCACCAGTGGTGTACGGCCAGTGTAGGAGATCGCTCCCCACACCATGATGCCGGGTGTTGGCCCTGTGTGCCTCGGTCGTATGCAGTCCTGATTGTGGCGCTCACCTGCACGGCGCCAAACACGCATACGACCATCATTGGCACCAAGGCAGAAGCGACTCTCATCGCTGAAGACGACACGTCTCCATTCGTCCCTCCATTCACGCCTGTCGCGACACCACTGGAGGCGGGCTGCACGATGTTGGGGCGTGAGCGGAAGACGGCCTAACGGTGTGCGGGACCGTAGCCCAGCTTCATGGAGACGGTTGCGAATGGTCCTCGCCGATACCCCAGGAGCAACAGTGTCCCTAATTTGCTGGTAAGTGGCGGTGCGGTCCCCTACGGCACTGCGTAGGATCCTACGGTCTTGGCGTGCATCCGTGCGTCGCTGCGGTCCGGTCCCAGGTCGACGGGCACGTGCACCTTCCGCCGACCACTGGCGACAACATCGATGTACTGTGGAGACCTCACGCCCCACGTGTTGAGCAATTCGGCGGTACGTCCACCCGGCCTCCCGCATGCCCACTATACGCCCTCGCTCAAAGTCCGTCAACTGCACATACGGTTCACGTCCACGCTGTCGCGGCACGCTACCAGTGTTAAAGACTGCGATGGAGCTCCGTATGCCACGGCAAACTGGCTGACACTGACGGCGGCGGTGCACAAATGCTGCGCAGCTAGCGCCATTCGACGGCCAACACCGCGGTTCCTGGTGTGTCCGCTGTGCCGTGCGTGTGATCATTGCTTGTACAGCCCTCTCGCAGTGTCCGGAGCATGTATGGTGGGTCTGACACACCGGTGTCAATGTGTTCTTTTTTCCTTTTCCAGGAGTGTACTTAAATACTGCTCATCATTCTGAGATCTGCATCAGGTAGGATAGCCAAAATAGAGAAGCCCCAAGTAATCCTTTAGATACTAGATTATTTAGTAAGCACGAAAGCGTCACAGAGTTTCTCATTCAATTCCAAGTGAAGGCGCTGCAAAAGAGTCAGTCTTCACGGCTGTATGGTCTACAGTTTAATACCTACACCGTAGGTAACTTGAATAGTCGGGCAATAAATTGCTTCTTCCTACTTATATCTCGCAGAAAGACCGTGAAAATAAAATTAGAGAGATAAGAATGTACATAGTGTAACAACTACTACGGCTTCTGACATCAAATGTAACAGTTGTGGTTACTAAATGTGACACTTCTGTCACTCAATGTAACTGGGTTTTCTCTTTTGATGCTGTCAATTGTCAGGATGAGCATTCTCAAGCATTCTGTCAGGGTGAAAATATTAAATAAATAAACTTTTCTCTCTTACAAAATGTGGGCAGGGTGGGTTCTTCCTTGGCTCGGGTATGAGGTCGAATGAAACATCATTTTTACAAAAGATAACTTTTATTGAAAGTTTCGTACAGCTGTTATCTTACTGGACGTTCTGGTTCGGAGAGCGGCAGCCGTGTCGTTTGCGTAGCCTTCTGCTGCGGCAGCGGCGGCGGCGGCGGCGGCGTCTGATTACGCGTAGCGGTGTGTATCTCGTGTCGCCGTCTCGCCCAGCTGACCGGAGACGCGCAGCGCGAGGAGGCCCGTTTAATTATTGCGAGCGACGTCGTGCGTCGGATGGTGATACCTTGAATGTGGCGTCCCAGTGTTTCTCTTCTCTAAGCGGCCGCGTGTGTTGTGCGTCGACCAGCGGAGCGGCGCGGCGGGGGAAGGCCAGTGTCCCGGACTCGAACCACGGACTCCCGCTTGCCAGTCTTCGGCTGTCAGGTCTTCATCCCGGATCACAGGTGACTGCTGAAGTGAGGCCGTCTCCTTCCCGTCCTCACGAGTCACCCGGGTATGTAAAATCAGACTTCAAAATACCTTTTAACTTCTTCTTCTGGCACTGAGGCTGCTGCTTGCTATTCTATTACAGCGGCGGACTCGGTGCGTCTGTGCATGATGTAGTCTCTTCTTGCCTGACGATCTTCAGCACCGAAACTAACTTAAAACAACTGCTACGCTTCTTCTTCGTCTTCTTCGTCGCTCGTCTCCGTCTTCGTCTCCGTCTTCGCCTTCGTCTTCCTCTCGTCTTCATCTACATCTCACGGGCCCACTGCGTCTCGCGTATTTATTCACTTCAGTTTACTGGAGGTGAACGACTTCACGGCCATTGCCTCTTCTGTCACGTTGAAAAGATTCTCGAAGATTCTTCTTAACGTCGGTCATTGGCTCTTGGAATGTAGGCGAGGGCCTTTGCTCACATACGACAACTGAGAAACACGTGAGCCGGTCATTGCCTCTTCTGTCACGTTGAAAAGCTTCTCGAAGAATCTTCTTAACGTCGGTCATTGGCTCTTGGGATGTAGGTGATGGCCTTTTGCTCACGTGCGACCACTGAGAAACACGTGAGCCGGTCGGGCGATGCCCTGACGGCTGAATCGACAGCGCCCGCTTATGTGGAACTTGCTGACTTCACGGTCATTGTCTCTGCTGTTCGGCCCGCTGTGAGCCAGTATGTAACTCTCCAAACTAAACCAAGTTTTCCATTTATATTCTAATTTCTAGTTCACTTTGATTTCACTAATTTATTTACTTAAGTACCACTCAACATTCCTCCACCCTTCGGAGAAATTCGCCCTCGAATTTACCACTCAACAATAGATACTTACTAGCAATCGTCCTTCCCACGAAACAATCCTGCCTGGAGCAAACAATTGGAGAAGTGATATTGATGTAGAAACTGCCCTGTATCACACACTAATACACGGCTTGCGAGATGTAGATGAACAATGTGTTATTCGTAGTTTATGAGATGTCTTTCTTGATGTTCGTGTTTTTTAATCATTGTTATATTGTGGTTTCATCTGTTTTATTCCGTGTCAGCAGTAGTGCGAAAGAAACTGTACTTCATAAAAATTATTTTCACGTATTTAATAGCAAAAATAATATTATTTAGTCATTCTGTTAACTGCATCAGATGGTACTACAAAACCTAATCGCTTCTGGAGAATAACTTTTTTTTAGTTAGCAGTTCTTATAAGACATAATAACAAAAATTGCTACGACAGCTACTTAAAAGGAGGGCCCCGTAAATTATTCCCCCGATATTTATATCTGATGTTCAAATTGCAATCGGTGGCTAATTGGCCTTTACGTTTGTCAACTCAGGTCCCGGCCAAAATAGTAGCAACCGGGGCTAGCTTGTCCTATAGTTAGAAGCTGAAGAGACTTTTCGAGTTACCAGGTGTCTTCTGCCTGTCACCAGTCTAATGGAGAATTGGCAACATTGCAGCATACATTTGGCCACAATGTGGCCTTCGAATTACTTCCTGGACTTGTGCAAAAGTTTCCTTCAAAATTCACTCACTAAATCGTATCATTCTCATTAAATGTCCTGAATGATTGTCCCTTAGGGGATGATAGAGAAGGAATCAAATGAATAATTTTCAACAAAAACTGCAGCTGGTTTCGCTATTTACGTCGCTGTTTAGCTGACGAATCTAGTATTGAGGCGACAAGAAGGAAAGGTTTGTAGCAGATTGCTGCTATCGTAGGGGTAAAGTGTTTGGACATGAAATTGCAAACTGTGCTTGCTGTCGCTTCAATTACTGGTGGCGACAGTACTTCTCCCTCCTCCGTAAAATAGAATCTCGAAGGCAGATCAACAATCAGTAAAGACATCGAATGAAAATCTCTCCACCATTATATCGCTACTTCTATACCCAAGTCAGTGGATGTATAGACACAACCTTTACAGAAATGCACACATATTAATGCCTTTTTTCCTGCTTCTGTCAAAAATATTGACTTAAGTGTGGCACTGAATGAGTTTTTACCTTTCTCTTGCTAAATAGTAACGATTTGGGGTATTTTACCTTAAGAAGGCAGACTTTTTTGTACCGTTACCATGATAAGTTGTAATCAGTTTTTATTACTATATTGCATACTGCATATGGTCTTTCCGGTAGTTTATTAAAGACGACACACAAAAATGAGGGAGATATTAACCAGAAGCAATGTAACTCCCATATGATTCGCAACAGTCTGACCAAGTCATCTCTAAAGTGTGCACTTGGATTTTAACGGCAGACATTAACATCCCTACATTTTGAATAGTGTTTTATCTCCAGATTTCACATTTTACGAGCATCGTTGCTAAGTGCAAATAAATAAATAAAGAAAGGTAACACGATTTCTGCTCTCAAACAAAGGTTTCAGCAATTAACTTAATATTAATGTGATTATCGACAAACTGGAGTTTTCTGACGTTAAATCTAAAAGTATTACCTATATATGGAAGGAACTACATAATTACTATATTTGGGCAGATGGTTCTAAAAATTATCAAAGAGCATATACCTTTCCTTCAGTCACATGTGTAGCAGCAGCAAAGTGAAGATGATAAAAGCAATCATGACAGCAATCATCGAATTATCTGGTAACCTCACACGTCGCAGTTGTACTTCTCGAACTAAAACATTAGTTGTCATAGAAAAAAATTCCATTGTTATGAAATCAGAGCTATGAAGACTAGAATGGTTCTTATATCACACAGTGATGAGATTAGAATAATACATGCATTAGAAACTAGCAGGTAATTAACCAGTTAATCGAGAGTCGGAAAGGGGAGGGGACGTGATGGCGTTAAGAACCTGGCGGCCAGGTTTTGCGCCACAGTCCTGTGCACGTTTCCGCAGTGCCTCGTGGAGTGCCCACGAGACTGCTGGTGGCGACCCGCTCGTCGGATGGGGCCTGGAGGCGCCCCCGGTGTTACTCGCGAGCAGCGGGCCGTGTGCCGGCAGCGCAGCGGGCTTCACCCCCTCGCTTCCCTCATCATCATCATCATCGTCGTCATCAGCACATAACATAAATGTTTCACTACACTCTACACACACACACACACACACACACACACACAGTATATACAAGTTCTATAACAAATATTGTAACGGAGCATGTTCCAAATAAATAAATGAAAACAGAGCCGAAGAGGTATACTCAGTGTACATGCGTATAGAGTAAACTCTTTATGCAAGTATGAGAAAGTACACTAAATGTTTGCGTAGCGAGTATCTGAAGCGGAACATGGGTTCAAATGGCTCTGAGCACTATGCGACTTAACATCTATGGTCATCAGTCCCCTAGAACTTAGAACTACTTAAACCTAACTAACCTAAGCACATCACACAACACCCAGTCATCACGAGGCAGAGAAAATCCCAGACCCCGCCGGGAATCGAACCCGGGAACCCGGGCGTGGGAAGCGAGAACGCTACCGCACGACCACGAGCTGCGGACGCGGAACATGGGAAACAGCCTGTTCTTCACCTACTGGGATGTGAGAAAGCGCCTAAAAACCATGTCCAGGCTGACCGGCATGCTCACCTCTCATCGTTAACCCGTCGCACAGTGGGCCATCTCGATTCTAAACCTAGACATAATAGAAAATTGGATATAAAATTCTACAAAACTGCGTTCTTATTGGATTTCTGGGGTTACTGATTACGAATCCGCTGTCGGAATTGCAGAATTCCGAAAGGCAGATCTTTCACTTCAGGTTGCCTATGTTTATCTTCTCTGTCATTTCCTTGAACTCGAGATGAGTGAGTCCGAACATGCCAGAAGCCGATGGAGTATATCATACATCGTTTTGTCGCCGGAATATTTGCTCCTAAATCTCGGCGTCGCCAGATACCCTTATTCCTTTATTCCGGGCTTCCTGTGTATCTTCAGACAGACGACTAATCAGCAACGGATCAGCTTCGATTATGGCGTCTCTGTGCATCAAAACCGTGTGAACAGACGCCACCATCAGGCACTACTGCAGAATACTGTGAATTGTTCTGCAATAATCGTCTACCGTGTGGTACTCTGCGCTGTAGCTAAATGATCGACCACTAAAAACGAAAAATACGCGCTAGCAAATACACTCCTGGAAATTGAAATAAGAACACCGTGAATTCATTGTCCCAGGAAGGGGAAACTTTATTGACACATTCCTGGGGTCAGATACATCACATGATCACACTGACAGAACCACAGGCACATAGACACAGGCAACAGAGCGTGCACAATGTCGGCACTAGTACAGTGTATATCCATCTTTCGCAGCAATGCAGGCTGCTATTCTCCCATGGAGACGATCGTAGAGATGCTGGATGTAGTCCTGTGGAACGGCTTGCCATGCCATTTCCACCTGGCGCCTCAGTTGGACCAGCGTTCGTGCTGGACGTGCAGACCGCGTGAGACGACGCTTCATCCAGTCCCAAACATGCTCAATGGGGGACAGATCCGGAGATCTTGCTGGCCAGAGTAGTTGACTTACACCTTCTAGAGCACGTTGGGTGGCACGGGATACATGCGGACGTGCATTGTCCTGTTGGAACAGCAAGTTCCCTTGCCGGTCTAGGAATGGTAGAACGATGGGTTCGATGACGGTTTGGATGTACCGTGCACTATTCAGTGTCCCCTCGACGATCACCAGTGGTGTACGGCCAGTGTAGGAGATCGCTCCCCACACCATGATGCCGGGTGTTGGCCCTGTGTGCCTCGGTCGTATGCAGTCCTGATTGTGGCGCTCACCTGCACGGCGCCAAACACGCATACGACCATCATTGGCACCAAGGCAGAAGCGACTCTCATCGCTGAAGACGACACGTCTCCATTCGTCCCTCCATTCACGCCTGTCGCGACACCACTGGAGGCGGGCTGCACGATGTTGGGGCGTGAGCGGAAGACGGCCTAACGGTGTGCGGGACCGTAGCCCAGCTTCATGGAGACGGTTGCGAATGGTCCTCGCCGATACCCCAGGAGCAACAGTGTCCCTAATTTGCTGGTAAGTGGCGGTGCGGTCCCCTACGGCACTGCGTAGGATCCTACGGTCTTGGCGTGCATCCGTGCGTCGCTGCGGTCCGGTCCCAGGTCGACGGGCACGTGCACCTTCCGCCGACCACTGGCGACAACATCGATGTACTGTGGAGACCTCACGCCCCACGTGTTGAGCAATTCGGCGGTACGTCCACCCGACCTCCCGCATGCCCACTATACGCCCTCGCTCAAAGTCCGTCAACTGCACATACGGTTCACGTCCACGCTGTCGCGGCATGCTACCAGTGTTAAAGACTGCGATGGAGCTCCGTATGCCACGGCAAACTGGCTGACACTGACGGCGGCGGTGCACAAATGCTGCGCAGCTAGCGCCATTCGACGGCCAACACCGCGGTTCCTGGTGTGTCCGCTGTGCCGTGCGTGTGATCATTGCTTGTACAGCCCTCTCGCAGTGTCCGGAGCAAGTATGGTGGGTCTGACACACCGGTGTCAATGTGTTCTTTTTTCCATTTGCAGGAATGTACGTTTGAACTCGTGAGCTATCCTATTAAGGTAGTAAGAGAGCGATTTAGAAATGCGAAGCCACGCACAGGAAATGTTTTAGCCAACGATTTCGGACAACATCCGCAGCAGTTCAGTTTTAAGTCGATATACATGGCGACAATTATGAACTATACCAGAAAAGGGTAAATTAATTACAAACTACTACATTCACACACTTTATTCAACATGTAAACGTCACCACAGATATTCAGATTTAGGTTATGACATCTTCGATATGCCTGCCACCATTGGAGATTGGCGTAAGCGAATAACGAAATTATGCATGACCCGCTGAAGTGTCGGAACATGGATGCTGTCGATGACCTCCTGAATGGCTGTTTTCAGCTCAGCAGTGGTTTTGGGGTTATTGCTGTACAACTTGTCTTCAATACAGTAGCCCCACAACAAAGACTCAGATGTATTCGGATCTGGAGAATGTGGCGGCCAAGCGAGGTCCGCGCCAGTGGCCTCTGGGTACCCCAGAGCCAGAATGCCGTCTCCGAAGTGCTCCTCCAGGACACCCAACACTCTCCTGCTTCGATGGGGCCGAGCTCCGTGCTGCATGAGCCACGGCTTGCCGAACTCAGGATCACTTTTCATAATGGGGATGAAATCATCTTCCAAAACGTTCACGCACCTTTCGGTAGTCACCACGCCATCGAGGAATATCGCATCGATTACTCCGTGGCACACGACACGGTCACCCATTGCGGGTGAAGAGACTTCTCGATCGCAAAATGCGGATTCTCAGTCCCCCAAAATGGGCCAATTTTGCTTATTGATGAATCAATCCAGATGAAAGTGGGCTTCGCATACTAATTCGCATCATGCCTCGCAACCAACGGTGCAGTTTGAACGTCCTAACGCAAACCGTTCAGAAGCTATGACGATTTTATTTCATATAGGTCAATAATGGTCACCCTGTATGTCATTAGACCGGTTGAAATATCATAAACATAGCTCCTGCAGTGCTGCCCATCTTATTTTACTGTGGAATCTGGACAAGATCACCGTCATATGCTAAACAGACCACACAAACAGTAGCTGAAAAATGCGTCGTTGTCCGGTTCACTGTTTACCGGCACGTACCATTTAAGTTTGTGACTGGAATGCTAGCGCAGCATTGGAAGGTATGCATCGGTACATTTTGCACAAGGTTTAGCGGGATTTAAATCGAAACGCGTGCCTTTTTTCTATTTCTGCGATGGTCGTTCACTAAGTTATGCCCCACATTTTTTTCTCAGATCATATCTGTCGTTAAGAGTTAGAATTAGTGACAATATACGTCAAGATGTCTTGTCCATGTCCTGTTTTTCTACGTAGTCCCCATCACGTTCTATGGCCATACGCCAATGTTGCGGAAGAGCATGTATTCCCTGCTGGTAAAAGCTCTTGTCCTGTCCTGTAGCCGTCGCCATGTTTTCGCTGTATGACTGACACTTGTTCATCTTCAAAGTGTGGTCCCGGTAGAGAATCTTTAAGCTCCAACAACTCAGATGAAATGGCCTCTGAATCTTGTGGTCCGCTGTGAGCATTCGTGGGACCCATCACGAGCACCTCTTCGAATATCCGAGAGTCTCGATCATTGCAGACGCACTTCCAATGCTGCCTGACAAATGTAGAGTCAATTGTCGAGCAGTGATGCACCGGTCGGGAGGAATAGTGGCATCCGCACGATTCAGCATGTCTAGAGCAGTGGCTGTGACAGGACTCCCGCGCGTGGCTGATAATCCAGAAGTTCCTGGGTCTATAACTTTCTTTACCCATCCCCCATCTGTACAAATGCAACAGCGCCATATACTGTACACAAACGTTTATGGATGTTCACCACGGTTTTTCTTTCAGGACACATGAATTCAATAACAGCAGGCTGCTTGTAACGTGAGTCGTATTAGACGCCATTTTGACGCTGTACTACGGCTCTGCCATCTGCCAGAACGGTTCGAAACTTTACTGGTGCATGGAACAAACATCAGATGTGAAGCACCAACAAGAACTCTGTCTATGTATATAAATGGCTTTAAAAAAAATGTGGGGCATTACTTATTGAATGACACTCATGTAATGTTTTCCAGGTTTTGTACAACGGGCATCAAGCAGATTCGATCCGGCGTTGGCATGGCTGCCCTTGCCAGAAGCGGTCACGTTAACTCGCGCGGCTACCCGGGCGGGTCTCGAACCTAAGACTCGCGTCGTTTGGATTCGTAATCAAAGACGTTATCCCTCGGCAGCCTAATGATATTAAAGAATATGTCGTAGTATCATATTCACTTGTAGGTGAAAATACATGAGAAAATCTGCTGGAGGCCTTTATCCAGCAACTGATGTCCAATTACTGATAATGATGATCTTCACTGATTCTGATCTTGTCTCTAGTGAATCATTCTTTGATCATATGAACAGCACCTCCACATTGTCAGATTATTCTCACAAATTGCTCCATGCGTGTCTGCTGTCTGCAGAGGATGTCGCCTGACTGGTGGACGCCGCTGGTGCTGGTGCTGCTGGTGGTAGTGGTGGTGGTGGCGGTGTGGTGGCGCCGCTGGAGCAGACACTTTGCGCGGCAGGGGGCGCCCTTCCTGCGGCCGCTGCCCTTCGTGGGGAACATGCTGCCACTGGCGTTGCGCAAGTTGGCCATGCACGACGTCGTCATCCGGCTGTACCGGAAACTCGACCCTCACGCCTACGGAGGATTCTTCCTGTTTTCTGCGCCACTCGTAATGATAAGAGACCCTGAAATCATACGGACGGTCACCGTTAAAGATTTTGACCACTTCACAGACCACTTTGTGCTTTTCGGCAACAGTAAACATAACCCAATGTTGCGGCGGATGCTGTTTTCGTTGAAAGGTAAGAGGAACGCATTGGTACAAAACGGTATTCCGTGTACAATGCACTACAGATTACGTATGTTTTACTTCGTGATTTCTCTTCGTGATTAGGTGCTTGCATCAATGTTATTTTATTTTTGTAAATGACACTGTGTCGTAGGAAACCGTTATCTCTGTTGTTATAATAAATAAACACCATCTGGACCACTTCTTTTACTACCGACTACCAGTTTCAATCTGCGCTGCACACCATCTTCAATTTTAATTAGAACGGGTAAAAGAAGCAACTGCAAATGGTTACAAAAATGTGACGTTAGTAACACAACCGTCACAGGTTACACAATTACCAACGAAACATTATGAGAACCCACTCGTACCAGGCGCCGCAACGTACAATTTGTCAACTAACGTAAAATCTACATCTGCGTGGTTCCTCTGCAATCCGCAATGGAGCGCCTGCCTGGCGCAGGGTTCACTGAACCACTTTTAAGCCACTTCTCCACAGCTCCGCTCTCGAACAGCACGCGGAAAAACAAACACCTCAATCTTTCCGCGCGAGATCTGATTATTTTATTATGATAGTGATTTCCTCCTATGTAGATGGGCGTCGACAAAACATCATATCACATTCTGAGGAGAAAGTTGATGATTGAAATTTCATGAGAAGATCCCGCCGCAGAGAAAAACGCCTTTGTTTAATAATTGCGACCCAAAAAAAAAATTGTATCATAAGCGTGGCACTCTCTGCCCTATTTCGTGATAACACAAACCAAGCTGCCCTTCTTCGAACTTTTTCGACGTTCTCCATCGATCCTACCTGATCCAAATCCCTCTCCGCACAGGAATACTCCAGAAGAAGGCGGAAAAGTTTAATGTAAGTAGTCTGTTTAGTGCACTAGTTACATTTTCAAACTGTTCTGCGAATAAATCGCAATCTTTGCTGTGCTTTCCCCACAACTTTATCTAAGTGACCGCTCCAATTAAGTTGTTTTTAACTGTAATCCCTAAGTACTCAGTTGTGTTTACGCCTTTAGATTTCAGTGATTAATCGTGTAACTGAAATTTAACGGATTGGTTTTAGTGCCCATGTGGATAAGTTCACACTTTTCATCATCTAGTGTCAAGTACCGCTTTTTACACCGTACACATGTTTTTATCTAAATCATTTTGCAAAAAAAATGGCTCTGAGCAATATGGGACTTAACATCTGTGGTCATCAGTCCCCTAGAACTTAGAACTACTTAAACCTAACTAACCTAAGGACATCACACACATCCATGCCCGAGGCAGGATTCGAACCTGCGACCGGAGCGGTCACGCGGTTCCAGACTGAAGCGCCTTTAACCGCACGGCCACACCGGCAGGCTAAATCATTTTGCAATTCGTTCTCATCATCAGATGACTTTTCATGACGGTAAATTACAGGATCTGCAAAAAGTATAAGACGACTGTTCAGATTGTCTCATAAATCGTTTATGTGGATCTGGAACAACAGGGAGCCTACAAGACTTCCTTGGGGAACGCCAGATATTACTTCCGTTTTACTTGATAACTTCCTGTCAGTTATCACAAACTGTGACCTTTCTGACAGGAAATCACGAATCCAGTCACAAAACTGAGACGATACTCCATAGACAGGCAATTTAATTAGAAACCGCTTGTGAGGAATGGTGTCAAAAATCTTATGGACACCTAAAAACATGGAATCAATTTGACGTCCACTGTCGATAGCAATCACTACTTCGCGATAATAAAGAGCTAGTTGTGTTTCAGGACAAGGGTGGTTTCTGAATCCTTGTTGGCTGTTTATCAATAAATCATTTTCTTCGAGGTTATTCATAATTCATTATGGTATTTTTGATCCGTCGCTGCAAATACAAAAATGAGTGTTTTTTTCACCAGATACGTTTGGCTTTATTGAGGTAAAGCATCATCAGTGGTCTGTAATTAAGTTAGTTACATTTTGATTTGCTTTTAAGATCTAAAAACAGTTCGTTAAGAATAGGTTGATTTGTATTTACGGTGACTTTTCGGCTGATTTCTCGCTTACATCGGGAAATTCCGTCTGCTAGAACGTCATGTTCGAGCACAGTATATGTTCCAAAATCCCTGCGCAAATCGAAGTGAGTGATACGGGTCTGTAACTCAGCGGATTACTCCTACTTCCTTTCTTGGGTACTGGTGTGACTTGTGCAACTTTTCAGTCTTTGGGTACGGATCTTTCCACGAGCGAGCGGTTGTATCTGATTGCTCAGTCTGGAGTTATTGTATCAGCATAGTCTGAAAGGAACCTGACTGGTATAGAATCTGGATCGGAAGCCTTGTCTTTATACTCGTAGACAGGTTCTGGGCCGGGGAAAAATTATTGTAGTCACGTGCATATGTCAAATTTTTTGTAGTCAGATGATCATGGTTCAAATGGCTCTGAGCACTATGGGACTTAACTTCTGAGGTCGTCAGTCTCCTAGAACTTAGAACTACTTAAACCTAACTAACCTAAGGACATGACACACATCCATGCCCGAGGCAGGATTCGAACGTGCGAGCGTAGCGGTCGCGCGGTTCCAGACTGTAGCGCCTAGAACCGCTCGGCCACCTCGGCCGGCCACATGATCATGAAATAGATTTCTGTATGTATGATGTGTCATATATTACTGTATATATATATATATATATATATATATATATATATATATATATATATATATATATATATTGTATGATGCGTCATAATACGGAAATCGATTTCATGGTCATCTGTTTTAGTCCTGGATTTCATTAGTTGCGGTATTTTAGTTTGTTTTATGGTGCAGGAATCTTTTTGACTCTGTTTCAGTATACTAGCCTATGACATACGCACGCGTCACGTGGCTACACAAAATTTGCTAAGCTACGTTGTATGCATTTGTTATGTAAGAAAACAAACAAAATTTACTTCACCCACAATCTTCCTGTTTTATGTTAGTTGCCAGACTGCAATTTGCGGCGGGTATGTATAGTTTTTCGTAATACGTTTTTGGTAACTGTGCAGCCTCTCGTTATGAGGGAGGCGCTTGTCCCACTGTGACACAAGGCGGTGAATGGCTGCCTCATAAAATTCCCGGGGCTGCGATGTTAGGCCGGTATTACACTATCAAATTTCTTTGTCAAAGATTTGATCAAAGATGTGATCCAATATTCCGTCCAATATATTTGACGAAGATCTTTGACGTAGCGCTAGAAGGGGTATTACACTGTCATCAAAGTTTTCGTCAAAGTTCAAGATGGCTGACAACAACTTGTTATTAACCGCAGCGGTTGTACGTACCCCAATTGCATTGTGTGCACATGCGGAAAAGAAGTGGGGGAAAAATGGAACCATACATACGAGGTTGACAGTCTTAAAGTCCTGGGATTACAACTTGATAATAAATTCAGTTGGGAGGAGCACACCACAGAACTGCAGAAACGCCTTAACAAATCTGGATTTGCAATTCGAGTGTTAGCAGACATAGGCAACATAAAAATGAAAAAGCTTGCATACTTTGCCTACTTTCATTCCATAATGTCATATGGGATATTATTTTGGGGTAAATCTTGAAGTCAAACAAAAGTTTTCAGAGTCCAAAAGCGTGTAATACGTATTATTTGTGGAGTAAATTCACGGACGTCCTACAGAAACCTCTTCAAAGAACTGGATATACTAACTACTGTCTCTCAGTATATTTACTTCTTAATGAAATTTGTCGAAAATAATATATCTCTTTTTCCAACAAACAACTCAGTTCAAACATGATCTGCACAAGGACTTAAAAGCACTTACTATAGTTCAAAAAGGGGTCCACTACTCAGGAACACTCATCTTCAATAATTTGCCAGGAAACATAAAAAATTTAGTTAGCAATAAAGATCAGTTTAAAAGGAGCCTTGAAAATTTACTACTAGCCAACTCCTACTCCATTGGCGAAATTTTTAATAGAAACAAATGGTGTATTGTATTTATTCATACTATTAGTATTGTTATTTCAGCTTAAAAAAATCGACATGTTCCACATCCACGAGGATCTCCTCAGCACGGATCTATGGAACGAAAAACTAATCTAATCTGGGTGAAGCCGTGGGTTTTACGACGACACGATAAAAGATTCAAAAAACTTGTTACGTGAGCTTACAGTGGAAGACGTCAAGTCGTACATCAATTACTTAAGAATGGATGAGCATACATTTCTGTATGTGCTCAATGAAGTGTATCCTCATATCACAAAGCACAATATTCACTTAAGAACTGCTACATCTTCAGAAGACAGGCTCGCTGTAACACTCCGATTCCTTGCTACAGGAGAAGGTTATGTTATGTTAGGTTAGGTTAGGTCTGGTCAGGTCTCCAATCTTCTTAATCTATTTTTGTATTCAGGGTGCCTCACGTTGTAAAGCGCCTCATCAGCTTCAGACATCTTTATTAATTTTGTAGTTGTCGGCACACACCAATTGTATTTACCGGCAATGGTTATAAAAACACTACAGACGACAGAACGCTGCAGCGATGCTAGCGCTCCATGTGGTAACATGTCACATTACAGTGAACAGAAGGCAAGCGGTTTCTTTGATCTAATATACAGCGAGGCCCTAGATTTGATCGAATATTGGATGACATTTGACAAAGTCCCTATTACACTATCACATATCTTTGACAAAGATATTGGACAAAGATATTGGACAAAGAAATTTGATAGTGTAATACCGGCCTTAGCAGGGTCGGCACGCACAGCTGGACGTCGTCGTCCGAGGCGAGCCGTTCGCCCCTGGAGGGCCTTTTCGAGGGGACCCTGGCCTCCACCGTCACTCGGCGGTCCTGGGCAGTGAGTGGACCCACCAGCTGGACGACGTCACCGGTGACGCAGCGTGGTGCTCCAGACCGCGCGCCGTCGGCTGACGACGGCCGCCCTCGCCCGAAGCGCTCGGGCCGCGCCTCGGCCCTTGCAAGGGTCGTGCAGTGCTCGCCCTACACTTGTGACACTCGCCGGTGACTGTCCGTTCCTCCGACTCCTTCCGCTGTCAGAAAACGACCAACACCTCTTTGCTCTTCTTCCGACGCCTCCACGTCTCCGTCTGCAATGCATCTGGCACCGTTGGACGATTGATGCATGTTGCTGCTGGCTGTGTATAGTCACGTGAGGTGCACGCGTGCCCTCTAGCGGCTCTGGTCGGCAGCACACCACCTCGCTACGCGCGCCACGACATTACCCTCCTCTGGTTTGCGCATTCCAGACTCCGGCTCGTTTCTTTTTGAACGCCTCTTATATAATGTTTGTAACGTCACCCTTTAGTAATTTTTATTCTTACTGTCTGTTTTTTTTTCTATTCCAACAAGATCTGAAGCTGAATTGCAACGCAGATTGAAAGTGGTAGTCGGTAATAAAAGAGGTGATCCAGACGGTATTTATTTGTTATTTTATTTATTTGTTCTATTGCAAATGTTTTTTCTGATTTATTTGAAGAATGTTTTAGGCTGCTCAGAACGATTAGCACACTTATGAGAGTTCAAGAACGTAATTTGATAATGAATGTTATAATATTTCGTGTCTTTCTTGCATGAAAATGGATCTTATTAACGTCTTGTTAACGTAACTGATATTTACCTTCTCTTATGATTTCTTTAGTTTAGCACGAGTTCTTTAGTTGAGCGCTAGGCCTATGTTGCCGTACTGCCATTCCGTATCTATTAAAAACTGTAGTGCAGTATTAAATATTCCATGAAAAATGGAAACACGTCCGAAGGATTTACTTAATATACCTTTTTATTTGCTACTTTACATTTTTCGTTTAAAGATAACATGGTATATCTTAAACGTTTACGATGACAACTATCTTTCTTCCAGTGTCATTCCTAACCAGTCATCCCTAGCGATAGGCAGAGAATGGTTAAATTAATCATATCATCTTCACATGTCTTCTCCCATTTTGATGAAAGACGAAACTGAGGCGGCAGGAGAGATACAGTATAAATGCTAAGGCAAGCTCATAAATAGCAGTAATATTCGTCTCGACAAAAAATGTAAATGTTACTGCAAATCACGAAACTAAAAGGATCATTTTTCGTCGTCCCAGAAAAAAATTAGAGGAGATGCAAAAAATACTTGAAGAAATTTTATAACTGCTTAGGAGAAATTAAGATCACTGAAAATGAGGACACGGTGTAAGAAGATGTTAAGGATACAATTCCCATTTCTAAACTTCAAAAATTTTTAGCACAAATTCGGATGCGAAAAACATACGTGCTTTGATGAAATACCAGCGGAACTTCGTGTGGGCACCAGTAAAAGGAGGAGGAGGGGGAGGGGTGGCGTAACGCTAAAACGATTCAGGCTCGTGATTGAAAGATATCTCATTCGAACACTTCCGAGGAAAAGAAGAGCCCATGGATGTGGTAATTACCACACAACCAGTCTAGTGCGACATGCATCAAAAGTACGAGAGTATCGAAGAATAAAAGGCAAAACTGAAAGTACCAACAGATTAGGGAGGACCATGTGGTTTTAGCCGTTGGTGGGGAGGCTTGCGTGCCTCAGCGACACAGATACCGTAGGTGCAACCACAACGGGGGGGGGTATCTGTTGAGAGTCCAGACAAACGTGTGGTTCCTGAAGAGGGGCAGCAGCCTTTTCAGTGGTTGCAGGGGACACAGTCTGGATGATTGACTGACCTGGCCTTGTAACACTAACCAAAACGGCCTTGCTGTGCTGGTACTGCGAACGGCAGAAATCAAGGGAAAACTACAGCTGTAATTTTTCCTGAGGACATGCAGTTTTACTGTATGGTTAAATTATGATGGCGCCCTCTTGGGTAAAATATTCCGGAAATAGTCCCCCATTCCGATCTCCGGGCGGGGACTACTTAAGAGGACGTTATCAGGAGAAAGAAAACTGGCGTTCTACGGATCAGAGCGAGGAATGTCAGATCCCTTAATCGGGCAGGTAGGTTAGAATTTAAAAAGGGAAATGGATAGGTTAAAGTTAGATATAGTGGGAATTAGTGAACTTCGGTGGCAGGAGGAACAAGACTTTTGGTCAGGTGAATACAGGCTTGTAAACACAAAATCAAATAGTGTTAATGCAGGAGTAGGTTTAATAATGAATAAAAAAATAGGAGTGCGGGTAAGCTATTACAAGCAGCATAGTGAACGCATTATTGTGGCCAAGATAGACACGAAACCCACGCCTACTGCAGTAGTACAAGTTTATATCACAACTAGCTCTGCAGATGATGAAGAAATTGATGAAATGTATTATGAGAAAAAAGAAATTATTCAGGTAGTGAAGGGAGACGAAAATTTAATTGTCATGGATGACTGGAATTCGAGAGTAGGGAAAGGGAGAGAAGGAAACATAGTAGGTGAATATGGATTGGGGGTAAGAAATGAAAGAGGAAGCCGTCTGGTAGAATTTTGCACAGAGCATAAATTAATCATAGCTAACACTTGGTTCAAGAATTATGAAAGAAGGCTGTATACATGAAAGAACCCTGGAGATACTAAAAGGTATCAGATAGATTATATAATAGAAAGACAGAGATTTAGGAACCAGGTTTTAAATTGTAAGACATTTCCAGGGGCAGATGTGGACTCTGACCACAGTCTATTGCTTATGAACTGTAGATTAAAACTGAAGAAACTGCAAAAAGGTGGGTATTTAAGGAGATTGGACCTGAGTAAACTGAAAGAACCAGAGGTTGTACAGAGTTTCAGGGAGAGCATAAGGGAACAATTGACAGGAATGGGGGAAAGAAATACAGTAGAAGAAGAATGGGTAGCTCTGAGGGATGAAATAGCGAAGGTAGCAGAGGATCAAGTAGGTAAAAAGACGAAGGTTGGTAGAAATCTTTGGGTAACAGAAGAAATATTGAATTTAATTGATGAAAGGAGAAAATACAAAAATGTAGTAAATGAAGCAGGTAAAAAGGAATACAAACGTCGCAAAAATTAGATCGATAGGAAGTGCAGAACTGCTAAGCAGGGATGGCTAGAGGACAAATGTAAGGATGTAGAGGCTTATCTCACTAGGGGTAAGATAGATACTGCCTACAGGAAAATTAAAGAGACCATTGGAGAAAAGAGAACCACTTGTTTGAATACCAAGAGCTCAGATGGAAACCCAGTTCTAAGCAAAGAAGGGAAAGCTGAAAGGTGGAAGGATTATATAGAGGGTCTATACAAGGGCGATCTACTTGAGGACAATATTATGAAAATGGAAGACGATGTAGATGAAGATGAACTGGGAGATACGATACTGCGTGAAGAGTTTGACAGAGCACTGAAAGACCTAAGTCGAAACAAGGCCCCGGAGTAGGCAACATCCCATTAGAACTACTGACGGCGTTGGAAGAACCAGTCCTGACAAAACTCTACCATCTGGTGAGAAAAATGTATGAGACAGGCGAAATACCCTCAGACTTCAAGAAGAATATAATAATTACAATCCCAAAAAAAGCAGGTGTTGACAGATGTGAAAATTACCGAACTATCAGTTTAATAAGTCACAACTGCAAAATACTAACGCGAATTCTTTACAGACGAATGGAAAAACTGGTAGAAGCCGACCTCAGGGAAGATCAGTTTGGATTCCGTAAAAATTTCGGAACACGGGAGGCAATACTGACCTTACGCCTTATCCTAGAAGGAAGACTAAGGAAAGGCAAACTTACGTTTCTAGCATTTGTAGACTTGGAGAAAGCTTTTGACAAATTCTGAAGGTGGCAGGGGTAAAATACAGGGAGCGAAAGGCTATTTACAATTTGTACAGAAACCAGATGGCAGTTATAAGAGTCAAGGGGCATGAAAGGGAAGCAGTGGTTGGGAAGGGAGTGAGACAGGGTTGTAGCCTCTGCTCGATGTTACTCAATCTGTATATTGAGCAAGCAGTAAAGGAAACAAAAGAAGAATTCGGAGTAGGTATTAAAATTCATGGAGAAGAAGTAAAAACTTTGAGGTTCGCCGATGACATTGTAATTCTGTCAGAGACAGCAAAGGACTTGGAAGAGCAGTTGAACGGAATGGACAGTGTCCTGAAAGGAGGATATAAGATGAACATCAACAAAAGCAAAACGAGGATAATGGAATGTAGTGGAATTAAGTCGGGAGATGCTGAGGGAATTAGATTAGGAAATGAGACACTTAAAGTAGTAAATGAGTTTTGCTGTTTGGGGAGCAAAATAATTGATGGTGGTCGAAGTAGAGAGGATATAAAATGTAGACTGGCAATGGCAAGGAAAGCGTTTCTGAGGAAGAGGAATTTGTTAATATCGAGTATAGATTTAAGTGTCACGAAGTCATTTCTGAAAGTATTTGTATGGAGTGTAGCCATGTATGGAAGTGAAACATGGACGATAAATAGTTTGGAGAAGAAGAGAAAAGAAGCTTTCGAAATGTGGTGCTACAGAAGAATGCTGAAGATTAGATGGGTAGATCATGTAACTAATGAGGAGGTATTGAATAGAATAGGGGAGAAAAGGAGTTTGTGGCACAACTTGACAAGAAGAAGGGACCGGTTGGTAGGACACGTTCTGAGGCATCAAGGGATCACAAATTTACCATTTGAGGGCAGTGTGGACGGTAAAAATCGTAGAGGGAGACCAAGAGATAAATGCACTAAGTAGATTCAGAAGAATGTAGGTTGAAGTAAGTACTGGGAGATGAAGAAGCTTGCACAGTAGCATGGAGAGCTGCATCAAACCAGTCTCAGGACTGAAGACCACAACAACAACAACAACATGTGGTTTTAGAAGAACCGGGGCCACTCGAGAAGCAATGCTAGTACTGCTGTTAATATAGAATTCAGATCTGGGAAAGATTAGGAAACATACATCGCATTAACAGATTTAGAGAAGGCTTTTAATAATGTGGAATGGGGTAATTTTTTTCCATTCTAAGGTTGTGTAGTATCAGTTGCAGGGAGTAAAATGTAAGGCAAACCATGCGAAGTAGACTGGAGTAGGCAGTACCATCGGAGAGATACAAGAGGGCAAAATCAGCTGTCGTGGAAGGCGAGGTTGTACGTTGTCACCCATGAGGTTAACTTGAATATTGAAGAGGCAGTGAGCGAAGTAAAGATCTCAAAATAGGAGCTACCTGCAGTAGCATTATCTGATAAGTGCATTATCTGAAAACTACCTTGAGCAGTTAAACAGAGAACCGACTCGTGGCGATAACATATTAGACCTTCTGTTGACAAACGGACCCGAACTATTTGAAACAGTTAACACAGAACAGGGAATCAGCGATCATAAAGCTGTTACTGCATCGATGATTTCAGCCGTAAGTAGATATATTAAAAAGGGTAGGAAGAGTTTTATGTTTAGCAAAAGTGACAAAAAGCTGATTTCAGAGTACTTGACGGCTCAACACAAAAGTTTTGTCTCAAGTACAGATAGTGCTGAGGATCAGTGGACAAAGTTCAAAACCATTGTACAGTATGCATTAGATGAATATGTGCCAAGCAAGATCGTAAGAGATGGAAAAGAGCCACCGTGGTACAACAACCGAGTTAGAAAACTGCTGCGGAAGCAAAGGGAACTTCACAGCAAACATAAACATAGCCAAAGCCTTGCAGATAAACAAAAATTACGCGAAGCGAAATGTAGTGTGAGGAGGGCTATGCGAGAGGCGTTCAATGAATTCTAAAGTAAAGTTCTATGTACTGACTTGGTAGAAAAGCCTAAGAAATTTTGGTCTTATGTCAAAGCGGTAGGTGGATCAAAACAAAATATCCAGACACTCTGTGACCAAAATAGTACTGAAACAGAGGATGACAGACTAAAGGCCGAAATACTAAATGTCTTTTTCCAAAGCTCTTTCACAGAGGAAGGCTGCACTGTAGTTCCCTCTCTTGATTGTCGCACAGATGACAAATTCGTAGATATCTAAAGAGACGACAGAGGGATAGAGAAACAATTAAAAACGCTCAAAATAGGAAAGGCCGCTGGACCTGATGGGATACCATTTCGATTTGACACAGAGTACGCGAAGGAACTTGCCCCCCTTCTTGCAGCGGTGTACCGTAACTCTCTAGAAGGCGTATCATTCCAAAGGACTGGAAAAAAGCACAGGTCATCCCCCTTTTCAAGAAGGGACGTCGAACAGATGTGCAGAACTATAGACCTATATCTCTAACGTCGATCAGTTGTAGAATTTTGGAGCACGTATTATGTTCGAGTATAATGACTTTTCTGGAGACTAGAAATCTACTCTGTAGGAATCAGCATGGGTTTCGAAAAAGACGATCGTGCGAAACCCAGCTCGCGCTATTCATCCACCAGTCTCAGAGGGCCATAGGGCCATAGACACGGGTTCCCAGGTAGATGCCGTGTTTTTTGACTTCCGCAAGACGTTTGATACAATTCCCCACAGTCGTTTAATGAAACAAAGTAAGAGCATATGGACTATCAGACCAATTGTGTGATTGGATTGAAGAGTTCCTAGATAACAGACCGCAGCATGTCATTCTCAATGGAGAGAAGTCTTCCGAAGTAAGAGTGATTTCAGGTGTGCCGCAGGGGAGTGTCGTAGGACCGTTGCTATTCACAATATACATAAATGACCTTGTGGATGACATCGGAAGTTCACTGAGGCTTTTTGCGGATGATGCTGAAGTATATCGAGAGGTTGTAACAACGGAAAATTGTACTGAAATGCAGGAGGATCTGCAAAGAATTGACGCATGGCGCAGGGAATGGCAATTGAATCTCAATGCAGACAAGTATAATGTGCTGCGAACACATAGAAAGAAAGAGCCTTTATTATTTAGCTACAATATAGCAGGTCAGCTACTGGAAGCAGTTAATTTCATAAATTATCTGAGAGTAGGCATTAGGAGTGATTTGAAATGGAATAAAGTTGATCGTCGGTAAAGCAGATGCCAGATTGAGATTCATTGGAAGAATCCTCAGGAAATGTAATCCGAAAACAAAGGAAGTAGGTTACAGTACACTTGTTCGTCCACTGCTTGAATATTGCTCAGCAGTGTGGGATCCGTACCAGATAAGGTTGATAGAAGAGATACAGACGATCCAACAGAGAGCAGCGCGCTTCGTTACAGCATCATTTAGTAATCGCGAAAGCGTTGCGGAGATGATAGATAAACTCCAGTGGAAGACTTTGCAGGAGAGACGCTCAGTAGCTCGGTACGGGCTTTTGTTGAAGTTTCGAGAACATACCTTCACCGAGGAGTCAAGCAGTATATTACTCCCTCCTACGTATGTCTCGCGAAGAGACCATGAGGATAAAGTCAGAGAGATCAGAGCCCACACAGAGGCATACCGACAATCTTTCTTTCCACGAACAATACGAGCCTGGAATAGAAGAGAGAACCGATAGAGGTACTCAAAGTACCCTCCGCCACACAGCGTCAGGTGGCTTGCGGAATATGGATGTAGATGCAGATGTAGACTGAAAATTGGCACGATATTGTTTACCGATGACCTAGCATTAGTCGCCGAAAGGGGAAAACAATGAATTCAGATCAGGCATGGCTAGAGGACAAATGTAAGGATGTAGAGGCTTACCTCACTAGGGAAATTAAAGGGACCATTGGAGAAAAGAGAACCACTTGTATGAATATCAAGGGCTCAGATGGAAACCCAGTTCTAAGCAAAGAAGGGAAAGCAGAAAGGTGGAAGGAGTATGTAGAGGGACTATACAAGGGCGATGTTCTTGAGGACAATATTATGGAAATAGAAGACGATGTAGATGAAGATGAAATGTGAGATATGATACTGCGTGAAGAATTTGATAGAGCACTGAAAGACCTAAGTCGAAACAAGGCCCCGGAGTAGGCAACATCCCATTAGAACTACTGACGGCGTTGGAAGAACCAGTCCTGACAAAACTCTACCATCTGGTGAGAAAAATGTATGAGACAGGCGAAATACCCTCAGACTTCAAGAAGAATATAATAATTCCAATCCCAAAGAAAGCAGGCGTTGACAGATGTGAAAATTACCGAACTATCAGTTTAATAAGTCACGGCTGGAAAATACTAACGCGAATTCTTTACAGACGAATGGAAAAACTGGTAGAAGCCGACCTCGGGGAAGATCAGTTTGGATTCCGTAGAAATATGGGAACACATGAGGCAATACTGACCCTATGACTTATCTTAGAAGCTAGATTAAGAAAAGGCAAACCTACATTTCTAACATTTGTAGACTTGGAGAAAGCTTTTGACAATGTTGACTGGAATAATCTCTTTCAAATTCTGAAGGTGGCAGGAGTAAAATACAGGGAGCGAAAGGCTATTTACAATTTATACAGAAACCAGATGGCAGTCATAAGAGTCGAGGGGCATGAAAGGGAAGCAGTGGTTGGGAAGGGCGTGAGATAGGGTTGTAGCCTCTGCCCGATGTTATTCAATCTGTATATTGAGCAAGCAGTAAAGGAAACAAAAGAAAAATTCGGAGCAGATATTAAAATCCATGGAGAAGAAATAAAAACTTTGAGGTTCGCCGATGACAATGTAATTCTGTCAGAGACAGCAAAGGTGTTGGAAGAGCAGTTGAACGGAATGGACAGTGTCTTGAAAGGAGGATATAAGATGAACATCAACAAAAGCAAAATGAGGATAATGGAATGTAGTGGAATTAAGTCGGGAGATGATGAGGGAATTAGATTAGGAAATGAGACACTTAAAGTAGTAAATGAGTTTTGCTATTTGGGGAGCAAAATAACTGATGATGGTCGAAATAGATAGGATATAAAATGTAGACTGGCGATGGCAAGGAAAGCGTTTCTAAAGAAGAAAAATTTGTTAACATCGAGTATAGATTTAAATGTCAGGAAGTCGTTTCTGAAAGTATACGTATGGAGTGTAGCCATGGATGGAAGTGAAACATGGACGATAAATAGTTTGCAGAAGAAGAGAACAGAAGCCTTTGAAATGTGGTGCTACAGAAGAATGCTGAAGATTAGATGGGTAGATCACGTAACTAATGAGGAAGTATTGAATATGATTGGGGAGAAGAGGAGTTCGTGGCATAACTTGACAAGAAGAAGGGATCGGTTGGTAGGACATGTTCTGAGGCATCAAGGGATCACAAATTTAGTATTGGAGGGCAGCGTGGAGGGTAAAAATCGTAGAGGGAGACCAAGAGATGAATACACTAAACAGATTCAGAAGGATGTAGGCTGCAGTACGTATTGGGAGATGAAGAAGCTTGCACAAGATAGAGTAGCATGGAGAGCTGCATCAAACCAGTCTCAGGACTGAAGACCACAGCAACAACAACAACAACAATGAAATTGGACTTGTCTAAGCCAACATCTATATTATGCATACAAACGCAAATAATTCTAAGGTAATGATGTGAACAAAAGGTGAAAATTCGGGATCACTAAATGCTAAACATACACAAAACACACTGGACGAAGTGGACGAATTTTGCTGCCTTGTTACTGGAACAGATAAAGATGCAAGAAATATGTACCTGCCGTTGTCGAAATTAAAACACATTTCTATAAAAGAAACCTGCTGGTAAAATCCGAAAATATAAAACCTGAGACCAAGAAAAGATTCGCCAAGAACTTTGTTCGAACATGCAATGTTTGTTTGCGAAATGGTCGATGTGTAATATCAGCTGGATTCATCAACTAATGGAAAATGAAGTCTTGCAATGGGTGAACGATAAAGAAGACCAATAAAGAACATAATGAACTGAAGAGACAGAATGCTTGGACACATTTACCTGGATAGTTGTTGGAAGCTATATTTTAAGGAATGGTGGAAAGAAGGAATCGCAGGGCACGCATATTATTATTATTAGTTGTGTGCCAACTACACATCACTTCAGAAATACAAATAAAATATGCATATAATTTACAAGTATCTGAACGTATCCTTTACATAATTTATCACTTCGATTAAAGTGTCGAGTAAGTCCGAGGGGTTTCCAAGACACGAATTTTCAAAGCACTCTGCTCAGTGTGCCTGACAGTCTGCCTTGGGATTCTACAATGCAGTCATACAGTTCCCCCATCTGTGCACCAGGTCACTGTATCTCCCACGGTTAGTCTGGGGATCCTGCTGAGTGTCCTCTGGTGTAGGTCAAGCTCACATGTTTGTTGCTGCCTTGGAGAAAGTTGTAGAGATCTGTAGGGTATTACTGCACCATTCTTTCCCCAAAGTTTCGCGGTGACTGAAGTTATGGTTAACCAGGTTGCTAGCTGTTCTGAGGTTGGGATGTCGTGAGCGAAGACTGTTGACTCGGATAACAGGTATGTCCTCATGAGCCGGAAGCTGCTGGTGGATGCAAATTCTCTTTCTTCTCAGGTTACATGGTGGCATATGTGGGGGTACATAAGGCAGATTATGATGTGAGATGCAGCATTTATGCTAAAATGGAGAGAAAAGCTGACGTATAACGGGAGTTTGACAGCTGCATCAAACTAACCTTAAGGTTGATGACGAAAAGAACAAAGTATATGGAGTTGTAGAAAAGTATACATGGTGTCCCACGAAGTCATTATTCCGGGAGGCGACAAGTGGACATTAGAAGCAAAAAAGTTAAAATAGATAGTTGCAAAATAGAGCAAATCAGTAAGAACGCAGCCAGTTATTGTCATGTGCTGTGGGGATATTGCAGACTGACTTGTGGGCGGATGCTGGGATGCTGGTGGTAGGCGGCCTGACCAGCGAGAGCCTGGAGAAACACAACAGACCTTTGCAAATTCCACTGACAAGATGTCGCCAGACATCTCACGGTGAAACAGGCAACGGTCCATCCTGCCTTGCACGCGGAAAAGGCTAGACTCCGCCATGAAACGAAATCGACGAATCGCAGCCCTACATTCAAATTTTATACGTCCTGTTTACTACAAAGAAAAATTGAAATATTTAAGACATTTAGGCAAAGAGGGTCTGTTTCCACCAAGTCATCTGGTGAGATCAATTACTTTTTCTAAGCCGCAGTTTCTAGTATAAAATGATATTAAAAGTTAAACCAGTGTGGAGGGAGGGAGATACGGCCCCTGATTGGCCGGGAGGAACAGTCGATGGGCTAGCCAGTCTGGATACGATACCGCTCGAAAACACTTCTTCCTAACTCCTAGTGAGTGGTGAGCGCTCAAGACTTCTGCGCTCACACTCGTGAATTGGCTGATAGGTTTCAGTATGGCGATGCACAACATTCTTGAGATGTTGTATATCAGTTATCAGCTCGTCGTTTAGCCGTTTCACTGTAAGTTGTAGGTTTAGTATTTAACCTGTGCTTGCTAAAAGTAAATCAACACTGTGTTGTAAACAGGGTGTGACTAGTGTAATAAAAGCCAGTCTCACCTTGAACCAACTCTGATCATCGCGGGTTGGGACCCAGTGACGAACCTGTATGTGTCATGTGTTGGGACTAAAGGAAACAGGAACACGTTGCAAGGAACACTACAACAACAACAAAAATGTCCACAAATCGGGGAACACCTGCAAAAACAAGGACTAAAAAT
Organism: Schistocerca cancellata; assembly: GCF_023864275.1. Lineage (NCBI taxonomy): Eukaryota > Metazoa > Arthropoda > Insecta > Orthoptera > Acrididae > Schistocerca > Schistocerca cancellata. The sequence continues at coordinate 29,472 of NW_026047102.1, forward strand.
ACCATTCCTCCCAAACAAGTTCGTTACAGAAAATATCAAAGATGGATTCTGTCAGTTAAAGTGTAGTTCATGCCAGTCTGTCTACATAGGACAAACATATAGGAATTTTAATACTAAGAATTCCGAATAGCCGGCCGGAGTGGCCGTGTGGTTCTAGGCGCTACAGTCTGGAGCCGAGCGACCGCTGCGGTCGCAGGTTCGAATCCTGCCTCGGGCATGGATGTGTGTGATGTCCTTAGGTTAGTTAGGTTTAAGTAGTTCTAAGTTCTACGCGACTGATGACCTCAGAAGTTAAGTCCCATAGTGCTCAGAGCCATTTGAACCAATTCCGCATACCTCAGAGGCTCAAAAAGTGACGGTACACATTCCACTGTTCCAGACTGCTTCATATAGGAAATCCACGACTGACCTCAACATCCTCGAAGAAAGCAATAGACTCTAAGGAAAACTTGCAATAGACGAAAAATAGCACATAGAAACCTATTAATTCACGTAAATAATGTTTTAAAAACAGACGTGACACTGTGCAATAAAACAGTTTGCAACACTTAATGAATTAAACACACTTCCTCGAATGAAATAAGAGTATATCAACCATTCTCGATTGATGAAAAATATCTGACGCTTCTCAGTCTCTCCCCACCCCTAGTTCTCTCTCTCTCTCTCTCTCTCTCTCTCTCTTTCTCTGTCTCTCTCTCTCTCTGATTTCACACACATGCACAGACGTCAGATAATTTGTCCTTCAGCAGCCATCACAACAACTTGCGTCAAACAGTCGAAACTAGCGCCAAATTGAACAAAAACAAACCGAACAAATGAGCGGCGACAGTAATAAGCGTCTCTCGATGCGTCTAGCGACGTTAAGTGTTTTCTCCGATCTCGTTTTTTATGTAACAGATGAGGAAAACAGTATATACCCACAATAGAAAGACAACTGAACTAAAACGTTAGTAGAAGACACACGCAACTATTACTCTTGAAAAGGTATTTTCAAGATAAACAACTTCTTAAGCAAACTCTTCCGACTACTGTGCAGATGACGCTATATGAAACGATAAAAAGGCATAAAAACTAACCGAAATCTACAAATTAAATTCCACACTTAACGTAATTTTCAGGTGAGCAATCGAAACAAAATAAATAAAATGCAAATGCTACAGTTTTTAGGTTCTAAATAGAAAAACCACCACTAAATTGGTTTAATTTTCTACAGAAATAGATCGAGATATACGGAAGGTGATATATGAGTGTCGAATAATCTTGGAGTAAACACAAAAAGCGTGTTTTTCAGAACCTGAATTTTAAAAACGCATATTTAACTCGCAAACACGGAAAAAATCGTTAACAGGAGAGTCCAACCGTAGCAAAACTATTATAAGCTACTTACGTCAAATTACAGCCTTATCACTGAGCAATGGCTTTGTTCCTGAAATTGTTACCATGTTGTTGTTGTGGTCTTCAGTCCAGAGACTGGTCTGATGCAGCTCTCCATGCTACTCTATCCTGTGCAAGCTTCTTCATCTCCCAGTACCTACTGCAGCCTACATCCTTCTGAATCTGCTTCGTGTATTCATCTCTTGGCCTCCCTCCAAGATTTTTACCCTCCATGCTGCTCTCCAATACTAAATTGGTTATCCCTTGATGCCTCAGGACATGTCCTACCAACCGATCCCTTCTTCTAGTCAAGTTGTGCCACAAGCTCCTCTTCTCCCCAATTCTATTCAATACCTCCTCATTAGCTATGTGGTGTGCCTATCTAATCTTCAGCATTCTTCTGTAGCACTACATTTCGAAAGCTTCTATTTTCTTCTTGTCTAAACTATTTATCCTTGTTTCACTTCCATACATGGCTACACTCCATACAAATACTTTCAGAAACTACTTCCTGACATTTAAATCTATACTCGACGTTAACAAATTTCTCTTCTTCAGAAACGTTTTCCTTGCCATTGCCAGTCTACATTTTATATCCTATCTATTTCGACCATCATTAGTTATTTTGCTCTCCAAATAGCAAAACTCCTTTACTACTTTAAGTGTCTCATTACCTAATCTAATTCCCTCAGCATCACCTGATTTAATTCGACTACATTCCGCTATCCTCGTTTTGCTTTTGTTGATGTTCATCTTATATCCTCCCTTCAAGACACTGTCCATTCCGTTCAACTGCTCTTCCAAGTCCTTTGCTGTCTCTGACAGAATTACAATGTTGTTGGTGAACCTCAAAGTTTTTATTTCTTTTCCATGGATTTCAATTCCTACTCCGAATTTTTCTTTTGTTTCCTTTACTGCTTGCTCAATATACAGATTGAATAACATCAGGGAGAGATTGCAACCCTGTCTTACTCCCTGTCCAACGATTGCTTCCCTGTCATCCCCTCGACTCTTATAACTGACATCTGGTTTCTGTACAAATTGTAAATAGCCTTTCGCTCCCTGTATTTGGCACCTGCCATCTTCAGAATTTGAAAGAGAGTACTCCAGTCATCATCGTGAAAAGCTTTCTCTAAGTCTATTACTATACTACATCATACATTTTGTTCAGTGTAATTAGAGTTAACAAAGCATGTCTCGTATCTTCTTTTAATTACACTCCATGACACATCCTAAGCAGATGTCGCAGCTTACTCTACGTAGTTGTAGTACTGCCTATTTTGTACAGAATCCACATGCACTACGCAATCACAAAATGTTTTTCTATCTTAAGGAAAGAGCATCATGGCCTTAAAAAGTTGCTAAGGGCTAAGAGCAGCGTAATAAATGCATACTTTTGTTCCAGGTACAATTCTGCCCATTTTGTAGGGAACAAATGCACTGCATAATCTTCACGTCATTTTTCCACCTTAGGTAGAGAGTGGCACGACATGCGATGCACCCTGAGCCCAGCTTTCTCTTCGATGAAGATGAAGAACATGTTCTTACTAATGGCCGAGATTGGACATCAGATGGTCGAGTATTTGACGAAGAAAACAGCGGAGCATGAGAGTGAGTATGTGAGACTAATAAACAAAATCTGTTTGGACATGCGAACGGATGTCCCCGCTTTCAACCAGGTGCAGCTTTGAGATGGAAATTGGACTTACTAAATGTACTAATTAACATGATAATAGGAAACACACTTCACATGGGTTAATAGTAGTATATGTTCTTACTAATATGTTTAATGTGGGTTACCATGAAAAAGTATAGGATTATCTGTGCCAACCAGTCATTTTTTCCCTTTGGACTAACATCACCAATCACTTTCATTTAATATCTTTTTCCAAAATGATTTGGTTCATTTAGTGTTAACCGGATTATCAATTTATGCAAAGACATATAGCCTAATTATCGCCTCTACTACCCGTAAGGATTGTAGGTTCAGGAAATTACCGCAAATCCTCCTGCATACAATAATTACTGCAGACATTCTGTCGTTAAAATCTTTTTAGGTGGACTTTTCTTAACAATCATAGTCTTATAGAGTATCTCTGTTTTGGATGAAGAGTGAGGTTCACCACATTGTTACTTACAAATATGGAAAAAATGTAATGAGTAGTATCTAGCTGTAATTATGGTTATATCATACATGACAGGATTATAATTTACCTGTGATGCTGAGAATGGCAATAATTCTAGAGGAACAAGGTTTAAACACTACAAATCGTTCACTCTCATTCTGGAAACATCCCCCAGGCTGTGGCTAAGCCATGTCTCCGCTATATCCTTTCTTTCAGGAGTGCTAGTTCTGCAAGGTTCGCAGGAGAGCTTCTGTAAAGTTTGGAAGGTATGAGACGAGATACTGGCAGAAGTAAAGCTGTGAGTACTGGACGTGAGTCGTGCTTCGGTAGCTTAGATGGTAGAGCACTTGCCGCGATAGGCAAAGGTCCCGAGTTCGAGTCTCGGTCGGGCATACAGTTTTAATCTGCCAGGAAGTTTCATATCAGCGCACACTCCGCTGCAGAGTGAAAATCTCATTCTGGAAACATCCCCCAGCCTGTGGCTAAGCCATGCCTCCGCTTTATCCTTTCTTTCAGGAGTGCTAGTTCTGCAAGGTTCGCAGGAGAGCTTCTGTAAAGTTTGGAAGGTATGAGACGAGATACTGGCAGAAGTAAAGCTGTGAGTACTGGACGTGAGTCGTGCTTCGGTAGCTTAGATGGTAGAGCACTTGCCGCGATAGGCAAAGGTCCCGAGTTCGAGTCTCGGTCGGGCATACAGTTTTAATCTGCCAGGAAGTTTCATATCAGCGCACACTCCGCTGCAGAGTGAAAATCTCATTCTGGAAACATCCCCCAGCCTGTGGCTAAGCCATGCCTCCGCTTTATCCTTTCTTTCAGGAGTGCTAGTTCTGCAAGGTTCGCAGGAGGGCTTCTGTAAAGTTTGGAAGGTACGAGATGAGATACTGGCAGAAGTAAAGCCGTGAGTACCGGCGGTGAGTCGTGCTTCGGTAGCTCAGATGGTAGAGCACTTGCCCGCGAAAGGCAAAGGTCCCGAGTTCGAGTCTCAGTCGGGCACACAGTTTTAATCTGCCAGTAAGTTTTTTACACCATTCATTTCTCCTATTCGCCCTTTTCTTATCTTTGTTGACTGGGCTTTTACCTTTTCTAAAATGTTCGAGATTTCTGACAAAGGTGAAACTAGTGAAATTTGTGCGTATTCCTTTGTCTTTTTTATACAATGGCTTACGTCAGCCATATGTAGAGACGGTCATATTCATATTACAGAAGTTACTTGAACTGGCTGGGCCAAGTTATTGGCTGCATCTACTGAAGCTGATAACCATAACTTTTCAGAAACATTGATAAGATGCTTGTTAAAAATTTTCTCTACATTGCACATATTTGTCACCATCGTATTAGTTACTGTTAATTCTAGCTGGTGCTATTCATTTCTGGTTGTGTTCATCACTTTCTTCCTATATCCTATAGTGTCTTTATTTTGGTACGTGTTATGACTGTCTGTTCCTCGTAATTCATTTGCTTTAATGTCTGTATTAATATCTTGAGTATTTTTCATCATATCTTTTAACGAACTATAACATCAGCATCAGAGCTGTTTCTCATTGGCAGTTGTTGTTGTTGTTGTGGTCTTCAGTCCAGAGACTGGTTTGATGCAGCTCTCCATGCTATTCTAGCCTGTGCAAGCTTCTTCAACTCCGAGCAACTACTACAACTTACATCCTTCTGAATCTGCATAGTGTATTCATCTCTTGGTCTTCCTCTACGATTTTTACCCTCCACACTTTCCTCAAATACTAAATTGACGATCCCTTCATGCCTCAGAATGTGTTGTACCAACCGATTCCTTCTTCTAGTTAAGTTGTTCCACAAATTCCTCTTCTCCCCAATTCTATTCAATACCTCCTCATTATTTACGTGATCCACCCATCCAATCTTCAGCATTCTTCTGTAGCATCACATTTCGAAAGCTTCTATTCTCTTCTTGTCTTAACTATTTATCGATCATGTTTCACTTCCATACATGGCTACACTCCATATAAATACTTCCAAAAACGACTTCCTGACACTTAAATCTGTACTCGATGTTATCAAATTACTCTTCTTCAGAAACGCTTTCCTTGCCAGAGCCAGTCTACATTTTATATCCTCTCTCCTTCGACCGTCATTAGTTATGTAGCTCCCTAAATAGCAAATCTCATCCACTACTTTAAGTCTCTCGTTTCCTAATCTAATTTCCTAACATCACCTTATTTAATTCGACTACATTCCATTATACTGGATTCGCTTTTGTTGATGTTCATCTTATACCCATATTTCAAGACACTGTCCGTTCCACTCCAAATTTTTCTTTTGTTTGCATCACTCCTTGCTCAATATGCCGATTGAATAGCATCTGGGATAGGTTATAACCCCGTCTCATTCCATTCTCAATCACTTCTTCCCTTTCATGCCCCTCGACACTTATAACTGCCATCTGGTTTCTGTAAAAATTGTAAATAGCCTTTCGCTCCTTGTATTTTACCTCTACCACCCAACTTGGCAGTTACTGTTTCCTTATGTCATAAAAGATACCGTTATTCTCTGAGTAAGCAATGTCTTTGTTTTGGCTGTAGCCTGCATTCCTTGTGGGGGTGAACAGCTATTGTAAGGTAAGGACTTCACTACTGGAAGTGTTTAATTTTTTTTTACTTGTATATTTTTACCTGCACGTTTGGATGAACAGACATTTTTCTTTCATGTTATGAGCTCCAATTCATGTCTCTACTGAATTTCATAAGATTATTTATGGCTTACTGACGACCCTCCTGAACTCGGGTGTAGTAGACTTGTACCCCAATCAGTATTATCGGTATTAATGTTTAACATAAGAAACTCAAGTCATGGTCTGAGGGGCCATTAACGAACGGTTTTGTTTGTTTTGTAATATAATTTTGTTCATTACTCCATTCTGTAAAGATATTATCAATGAGCAATTAGCTACCCTATTTGAAAACTCTATGGTACGAATTAATTTAATGACCATGCTACCAACTGCAATAAAAAGTTATCGTACTAGAGAAATCTTTAAGATAACCTGTATTAAAATCGCTGGTAACCAATATTTCGTTAGTTTTTACTGTTAAATACGCCAGTGAGAGCTTAATGGCGATTTATAAATAAATTAAAATTATCTGTGGGTGCTCGGTATATATGTATTTCTATCATGAAGGACTATTATGAAATTCTACTTCTTTCGCTCATGCTCCCATATGCTGCTCTAAGCAAAATTTGTGAATATGTGCATCCTTCAATATATGAAAATTTCTCATGAATATGGCAACTTCTCCTTTCACCAACCCTTCTCTACCCTGTAACAATTAATTTATTCAGAACATCGTGCAGCACAGACATGTAGAGGCAGAAACGATCCCCTTACTTACGGTTCCTCCTTAGTAGACAAACGCAGTAGTATTTTCTTCTCCTGAGTGATGGAGTACTGCTTTGATTATAAAAATAGTATTTACCCACTGTCATAGAAATAGTAACGTACACGCTTTTTATTTCTCTTCCTGAAGTTTCTTCTGGCGGGGAAGGGATCCTCACGCTGGAGATGAAGGACTTCTTCACACGCATGACCAACGACATTATTGCAACCACAGCATTTGGAGTCAAGGTGGACTCGCTTTCGGAGCCCAACAACTCTTTCTACACGATGGGTCGTGCTCTCACCACCTTCAGAACGACGGTCGCTTTTGGATATTTGATATCATCGAAACTAATGGAAGTGAGTACCTCGTGCAGAGTACACAAATTCGCATTTATTCTCTTTAGCAAATAGAGAGGCTGTTTATAGCATTCCTCTTGTTGTAGCTACTGCGCATACCGTTCTTGGACCCAAAGGCCGTGGACTACTTCACGTCCATAATCTCAGAAACTATTCGAACGAGAGAGAAACACGGAATCATTCGCCACGATATGATCCATCTAATGATGCAGGCGCGACGAGGCGAACTAACATCGCAGGAAGAAGAGGTAAACGGAACCGTGGAAGTCAAAGGAAAGCGTAAGTAATTTACACGTTTGAGAGTTGTTAATTATTACAGCATCATAGATTACAAATTTTTCCCAGTCTTTTTAACAATATATGTCAACACTGATTTTTTATTCAAGTCGGTCTTAATAGCAAAATTTTTAACAAGTAAGTTATTTGTTAATGACATAATAGCGGGCCTGAAGCAGGGAGTGAGAAAGTGCTAAGCACACAAGAGAAATATTCCATGCTTTAAGTATTTTTTCTTTTCAATTTTCTCAAATGTAGCAAATATTTAAAAAATTGTCCCAGTGGCATTCAAGAGTATCGCGTAATAACACTTTAAAAACCAAAAGTTGTAAGAGAGACACATTTAAAAAAATATACATTTAAAAGGTAATCCACCAAAGAAGAAAATGAGAAGGATTTGCTTGCAGTTTTAAAAGGCAGTTACAAGAAACATAATACAGGCGTTAATAATGATTTCAAAATTATTTAACCACCATAACAATTAAAACAACCTTTAGATTACAAATCCTTTAAATGCACTAAGAGAACAAAAGTAATTCAGTTGAAAAAATATTTTAAATGACCAAACAACCACAAAGCGAAAAACAAATGCGTTGACTGATTCATAACACAATTAAAAGCGGGCCGAAAATTAATTAACCAGTGAAAGGCCGACAGCTTAAGCTGAGTCCGTAAACCAAACTGTTGCTTAGTTCAGCTCGTACTGTAAAAACGTACATACAAATTACAGAGCGTAAAATGGCGCTTGCCCTCAGATCGACGGGACTGCGCCAATTTAGACCACAAACACGAATAGTCAATTGTAGATAAAAATACTTTAAAACCATCTGAACGTCATATCATCCAGATATAAACAAAACACAATACATATTATAAGGTTTGAGCCCCCGAGTGGTTAAAAATAAGGCACGGGTTCAGATTTTACGGAAACAACGTCTGTACCTAATGGAGTAATAATGGAACTATAGCCGGTCAACCTGTGATCCCTTTTACAACTGTCTTAAAAATAACTCAGCCATGTTCTCATTACCAAGGATGCTGATCCATTTCTGAAGCCCACTGCAAACAATGGACCCAACAGAAAACTAGGCGTGAAACCAGAACAACTCTCATTTATCAGGAGTTAGCATAATAGTAGCTTTAAGCACAAATCGCACTCAACTCTCAATCATACAGAAATGAGGATCTCACCATTTATTTCTACGACGGATACTGGGGCCGAACGAAAGCTGGCAAGACCACACTCGTTCACCAAGGCACCAGAAATGGGCATTGGACACACGCGTTCACGAAGACAAACGGGGAGCGCTGAATCTTCCAGAGACATCTACGCACTCTCCACGGTGAGCAGCCTTCGGCCACAGTGGCACCACCTGGTCCTCGGCGAGCGACCTCCTTGGCGTGCGGGAGAGTACCCGAGACCAAAACTCACAGAGAGCCACTCGTGGTGTTAAAATTCTGTATAACAAATATTCGCTCGGAAAGCAGCCAGAATTGTAGTTAAGTCCGACCCGACAATTTTCACGTTCTACCAGTCACAGACCCACAACTCTTCGCGAGTTAAACATTCGGTCGTTTCAGTGGTCTTCGTCGTAAGAGGTGCTCGCCAAAGTATTCAGTACAGAGCACGAAACACGACACTCGGAGTTGTTACTACGACCAGAAAGTTCACACGCTCATATCTCTCAAACTATTTAACTTAGAAACACCACACTTTCATTAAAATGTTCGTAGCTCCAGTCGCTTCAGTCACGATATGTTCAAACCGAAATTAGCTCACTATTTCCTCATCTCACAGAGTACTTGTAAAGAGCGATCTGACATCGTGTTATCCGTAGACGGGCTAGCAAGCGACCCCTCTTGAGGTACTCTCCTATATGCACACTCCTCTTTTCGCGCGGGAATAGCTTAATTCTGATTGGCTGTTGATCTAAACGTTCCTTGTAGAAACGAACTCTTCCTTCCAGATCATTCTCGCGGCCAATCTTGCCTTATCCAATCACTAACTTGATAGTGATTAATATCAGCAAAACTTTAAATTCTTGTATTTTATTTAATTAAAATAAACGAAGTGTGAAATATTCTTCAATTTGAGAAATAAACTTATTCCGCCTCTACCTTCCATTCTGAGCACTTTTATACAAAAGAAAGCGTACACCGACATGGATCACCTGAATCGTGGTTGCAACATAACTTTCCCACAATTCCTTTGTACAAGGTTTTAAGAAAAATGAGATATTAAATTTAAACGTATGTCCCACATACACTCTCTCAATAATTCTCTCAATAATTCTCACGGTAAAACATAATCAAATAGTAATTTTGACTGATTTTTGTATTACGTAACGCACAGTGACTAAAGTCTTAAAAACAAAATTCTAATTAATTGATTTTTATGCATTGATAACTTTGGAATGCCTTCAAATGATAATGAAACTCCATCTGTTATTGTTCCTAACTAGATTTTAGAAAACAGGCGTAGGTTTTAGGAGTTTTAGGTAACTCTCTTTATCTGCAGAACTATAACAAAGAAAAATCTGAAATTTTGACATCATTCCATTAGTAACAAAAGGCTGTGCACCAAATTTGAACGAAATAACTAATATGGATTATTCAGATTTGTAGATTGATGACACTGATCATCATTTAATCTGCAGTGAAATTGGGATTGTGAGGCCGAAAGTGCAGGAGGTCAGGTCCATATGTAGGAGGATAAGAGTGGAGAAACTTCAGGATAAGGAAATCAGGCACAAGTACATAACAGTGATCTCAGAAAGGTACCACTTAGTTGAATGTAGTCAATTACAGTCATTGGAAAAGGAATGGACAAGGTACAGGGACACAGTACTAGAAGTGGCTAAAGAATGTCTTGGAACAGTAGTGTGTAAAAGTAGGATGAAGCAAACAGCTTGGTGGAATGACACAGTCAAGGCAGCCTGTAAAAGGAAAAAGAAGGCGTATCAAAAATGGCTACATACTAGAACTCAGGTAGACAGAGAAAGTTATGTTGAAGAAAGAAGCAAAGCCAAACAGATAATTGCAGCATCCAAGAAGAAATCTTGGGAAGACTTTGGAAACAGGTTGGAGACTATGGGTCAAGCTGCTGGAAAACCATTCTGGAGTGTAATTAACAGTCTTCGAAAGGGAGGTAAGAAGGAAATGACAAGTATTTTGGACAGGTCAGGAAAACTGATGGTGAATCCTGTGGATGCCTTAGGCAGATGGAGGGAATATTTTGAAGAGTTGCTCAATGTAGGTGAAAATACGATCAGTAATGTTTCAGATTTCGAGGTATAATGGGATAGGAGTATTAGTTGAAGACCAATTGGATGAAAATCAGTGTGGGTTTAGGCCTCTTAGAGGTTGTCAGGACCAGATCTTTAGCTTACGGCAAATAATGGAGAAGTGTTATGAGTGGAACAGGGAATTGTATCTATGCTTTATAGATCTAGAAAAGGCATATGACCGGGTTCCTAGGAGGAAGTTATTGTCTGTTCTACGAGATTATGGAATAGGAGGCAAACTTTTGCAAGCAATTAAAGGTCTTTACATGGATAGTCAGGCAGCAGTTAGAGATGACGGTAAATTGAGTTCATGGTTCAGAGTAGTTTCAGGGGTAAGACAAGGCTGCAACATGTCTCCACTGTTGTTCATATTATTTATGGATCATATGTTGAAAACAATAAACTGGCTGGGTGAGATTAAGATATGTGAACACAAAATAAGCAGTCTTGCATATGCGGATGACTTAGTTGTGATGCAGATTCGATTGAAAGTTTGCAAAGTAATATTTCAGAGCTAGATCAGAAATGTAAGGATTATGATATGAAGATTAGCATCTCCAAAACAAAAGTAATGTCAGTGGGAAAGAGATATAAACGGATTGAGTGCCAAATAGGAGGAACAAAGTTAGAACAGGTGGGCGGTTTCAAGTAGTTAGGATGCATATTCTCACAGGATGGCAACGTAGTGAAAGAACTGGAAGCGAGGTGTAGCAAAGCTAATGCAGTGAGCGCTCAGCTACGATCTACTCTCTTCTGCAAGAAGGAAGTCAGTACCAAGACCAAATTATCTGTGCACCGTTCAATCTTTCGACCAACTTTGTTGTATGGGAGCAAAAGCTGGGTGGATTCAGGTTACCTTATCAACAAGGTTGAGGTTACGGAAATGAAAGTAGGTGATTGCAGGTACTAGTAGAAGGGAACAATGGCAGGAGGGTGTCCACAATGAGGAAATCAAAGAAAAGCTGGGAATGAACTCTATAGATGTAGCAGTCAGGGCAAACAGGCTTAGATTGTGGGGTCATGTTACACGCATGGGAGAAGCATGGTTACCCAAGAGACTCATGGGTTCAGCAGTAGAGGGTAGGAGGAGCCGGGGCAGACCAAGGAGAAGGTATCTGGATTCGGTTAAGAATGATTTTGAAGTAATAGGTTTAACATCAGAAGAGGCACCAAAGTTAGCACTGAATAGGGGATCATGGAGGAATTTTATAAGGGGGGCTATGCTCCAGACTGAACGCTGAAAGGCATAATGAGTCTTAAATGATGATGATGTAGAGGGTTGAATCTTCGTATCGACTGAATGTTAGGCTATGCAGTTCTGTCAGCTGTGCTGTGAGCAAAGCGAAAAAAAAAAAAAAAACATAGCCATCCTGCAGCCACCGTACTAGATAGCTGCGTGCCTTACGACAACAGAAGATCTTGAACCATTCCTCTTTCTTGGTAGAGATACGTTTAAAACACGCGTAAGAGATCGTATTATGTCGTCTCCTACGCCACATGGTCGTAAACTCATCCCGATACTTTAGGTAAGTAAGGGCACGTAAAGGGACGAGTACTTTACTGTGTGAGGACAGGCTCAGAAGAGGGAGGGACAGAGCAGAAAATGGACCTCATCCATTTCAAAGAAGACATTCGGGAAATTTGTGAAGCGATTTAAGGAAGCAACAGAAAAACCTAAATCTGGATCATGGGAGAAGATTTGAACTGTCATCACCTCAAGTCCAATGACAGTGCCATAACGCAGCGCTATGTTACTTGCGAATAGAGTGAGGTGTAACATGATCGTTTTGCTCTTTGTAAAATTAAATCAATGACAGTTTCTGTTCTTGTGTGGGAATGCTTACCAGGATGATTCTGTGCAATACCACAATGCTTAGACACCGTCAGCAAGTTTTGGATGACAACAGCGGGCCACGTGTTGGGGAGCCACAGGTCGATTCTGTGGAGGTGGAAACACGTCTAAAACTGGAAGACAAATAAGATTTTATTGAAGATTTGAATATTAATTCTACTGACACGTTCCATGCTGTCGTTTATGTTGTTCAGTCGGCAAATTGGTTTGATTCAGCTCCCCATAGTAGTCGGTCCTATTAAACGCTCTTCATCTTTACATAACAACTGCAAGTTACATCCACATAGACGTGCTTACTGTGAAGCAGCAAGGGAAGTCAGATGGCGTCCAGAGTGAAGACACTGTGACTATCAAAGTTTTAATTAAGTTCCCAAACTTACTGCCCTCCAGAAAAGTTCTTGCGCTCAAACTATTCTTGGGACCGGGAGTTGGATAAAACCCGAAGTGGAAAGCGCTGAGATATTTAGCGAGTCGTGGCACGTATATCGGAAAGACAGGTCAGAGGCCATAGAAGGGGGAGTGTTCACTACAGTTCACAAAAATATTGTCTCTATTTCGGTCGAAGTTGAGTGTGATAGTGCAGTTATCTGGAAAATTATAACAGTTGTAATTCATCCCAAGTTAATTGTTGGCTGTTTTTACCGGCCACCCGATTCCGCTGTGACAGCTCGGAAGTCATTCAAAGAAAGTCTACGGTCAGTACCGCGTAAATACCCAGATCAAGGAATACTAGTTGGAGGCGAATTTAACCTACCATGTATAGAGCAGGATGTCTACGGATTCATTGCGGGGGGTGCAGACAAACAGTCGCGCAAAATACGTGAGCGTGTTTTCTGAAAACTGTCTCTAGCAGCTAGCTCGGAGCGGATGTATCTTAGAATCTTAGACCTTTTAGCTGCAAATAGATCGGGCTTTATCGGAAACGTCAGTACAAAAACGGGGATTAGCGATCATGATGTCGTCATGGCAGCTATGCTTTCGGAAGTTTATATATCAGTTAAGAAGGCTAGGGGAGTGTTTCTGTTTGATAGAGCAGATAAGCAGTTGTTAACGTCTCACCTATACAGTGAAATGACATCATTTAGTTCCAGTAAGATGAACGAAGAGGAATTGTGGGCAAAGTTTAGGCAGTTCGTTTTGCTACCTTCAACTGCCACGCCATATGCGTCCGAAAATACATTGTGTCTATTCTATAGGGTATGTATTAATGTCTCATATCAGTGCACGACGTGCTGCGATGAGACGATCATTAGACCAGGTGCTGTTTGCTGTTTGCAGCAGAGCATACACGAACACGACGCGGCAGCGACTCGCGCACATGTTCAAATGGGCCACCCTGCAACTGATTGGCATGACGGACAGAATGGCCTCTGCATCTGAGGTGGTCTCTGCATACACGACTTCTTTCAGGGGCCCCGCAGGTATAGATCTAAGGGGCTGATGTCCGTTGATTGGATGGGTCATGTGACTGGACCACCTTGGTCGATCCATCGGCCGAGTAAAATGTTACACTCCAGAATGTATGTGGTTGTGAAGACAAGGAAGCGGGAGGTGTGACTGAGAGAAAATTTTTTCCTTCTGCTTCACGTACTCAGTGGACTTCATTTCAAGCGATTCAGGAAAAAAATGTGCAGCAGGGGAACGAAATAACAACCGACTTTGTACCAGTGAATGTCGGGAGTCACAGTAATCAGAAACTTGATGTGGTAGCCAAGGAAGTTTGCTGCGGACACCCTGTAAGAAGTGTGCCGAACACTTGCAAGACTTTGCCTCGCTGCTAATACAGTCACCTGGTGACGGATTGAAGGGGGGGGGGGGATGAATGGCTGGAAGTTACGGACAACAAGCTACAGCCAGTGTAACCAGAAGTCTAGCCGTGGTGGTCCTCCATTTCGCCACAGAGAGGGGATGCCGTGACACACACCATGGATAAGTACTTGGGGGAGAGGTACTTGCTATGAAAGCGCCACGTAACACCAATTTTGATATTAAACTGATCACTGGGTCTGATATAAGAGATAATGTCGTAAAATATCTTCTGCGTATAACGAAGTAATACAGAGCTACACTATTCGAACAAAAACGTCCAAACACCTATTAGTGGACATTAATATGCGGTGTGTTCACCCTTCTCCTTTATAAAGAGTTCATCTCTGTGCAAATAACTTATGGGAATGCAGCCGGGTGAAGTCGTCGGCAACAGCAGATGTTTCGACAAGAGCACACCTTGCCATTTTCAAGGCGAAACTTCAGCAAGTACGCGCTGTACAGCGAATTTAAAATCTTAGTTTTCAGAGAAACTCTGTAAAGATGACACACACGCACGCACTCACACACACCTACACACACACACAAACCAAATATGACGTCGTCAGAGGTAATCGATAGTGAAATGAACTATGCTGAGGACACTTTCAATGAGGTGTCTGAATGCCTGTGAAGGTATGGCAGCCCATTCCTCCACAACAGCCAAACCCAGAGAAGGTATTGATGTTGGACACTGGGGTCTGGGGCAGACCAGTACATTTCAAGGATGTTATTATCCAAGAACCATTACCTTACAGATGCTGCTTCATTACAAGGTGCACTATTATGGTGGTACAACCAGTAATCGTTTACCAACAATGTCTTTACTGTAAGGAGTAAACAGTGCTGTAAGTTGAATTCATATGCTTCCGCGTTTAGCTTTACCCTAAGTGTAATGACGGGACGCATCTTAACCATGAAAAACACCCCCATTCCGTAAGACAACATCCTCCATACTCCACCGTTGCCAGTGTACATGACGGCAGGAAAATTTGGAAATATTTGGTAAGATCCTGTGGGACCAAACTGCTCATATCATCGGTCCCTAAGCTTACACACTAACTAATCTAACTTAACATAAGTTACGCTAACACACACTGTGGGGCGGTGGGTGGAATAATTGTTAATGTTCCTATTATTTATTTAATGCTGTTGTTTGCCGTTCTCAACATTGGCTCTCTAACTACAAAACGTGAAGCCTGTAATTAGAATTCCTAGTGCCCATTTCATCTGAGAAATACATTTATAGCTACAGCTTATACCTCTGAGGAATTAGGAGATTGTCTGGGATTCATAATCAAAAACCATTCTCTCTAAAATGTTCGCTATATTCTGAAAGTCACAGACCAAAAAGAATCCACACAATCCAACTACCAGAGCAGTTCAGAGTCTAATGCGCTGATGCAACTATAAATGTTCAAATTAAATGTTTAAGTGAATGCTCGCCAAAATTTGATGATAATGTTCATCAAACGCCATGCTAATAATGGTAGAATGTCTGTCCTGCGGCAGCACGTGAAAATACTACATACGCAAACTAAAGATAGATCATTAACGTCATCCCAAAATTAACACTTCACTCGAAAACGATTTCATGGTTACGCGTATCCCGAGTAACGTATTACTGCATCCGAGGCTGTTTATATCAACGATACCGACGCGACGCGACTCCCGGCGCAGGTGGTGCGCTAATCAACGTCTGGAGACAACTGGGGCCTTTCTTCCTCTCACGCAGCGTTCTTACATATAAAGCCGCGGTGCGGACGGCTAAGGAAACGCCTGATAAAATCTGCTCTCCCGACTAGCCGCTGGGCTAGTTTATGCACCAGTTTAAGTTATCGAATAAATCATTGCTTCCTTTGCTGATGACCGATGAAGCTTTCAATTTAATTGTGCAATCAGCACACAAGTAAGTAATCATAATAAAAGTCTGACGTGGCTAAGTTAAATATTTTGGGCGAGAGAATTAATTTAATTACACTACACGCAGTAGACTAGCTCTGAACTTGCCCTTTGGAGATACGCTATCGCTATAGTTTTATAGTTATTCAGTTGAAACTTCTCAATCGTTATGATTATAGCGGATCTCCCTTCTACTTAAAGTTAAACATCCTAGCTTTATTTATTCGCCTACTTAATCTATCTTGCTTCCTTAATTTTTAAGATAAAAACCAGAAAATCATGAATTTCAACTAAAATTTTAATTTGTGAGGTCCAGAATACTGTTTCTACTAAATTATTATGCAAAAGGAATCTAAATATAATTTTTTAAGTTTCTAGCTCTTTTCTGTTGCGCCAATGATTTTTACAGAAAAACATCCAAATTTCGAAAATGGTTAAAGTTATTGAACTGATATCCAACACATATTGATTTTGCATTACTCCTGACATGCTAGAAACGTTTCAGGTTATTTACTTCGTTTTAAAGTTTTTTTATTGCGCAACATTTATGACGTCAGTGCTAGTTACAGCGGACTGGCTGGCACACAATGGAATGACTGATGTGAATTTTATAAGGCATGAATATGCTGCTTCCCTACAACACCCATGCCCGAGGTAGGAGTCAAACCTCCAACAGGCGGAGCCGCGCGAACCGTGGTAAGGCACCTTAGACCGCGCAGCTACCCCGGACGGCATGACGGCAGGACACGTTCTCCAGGCATTCGGATTGGCACGTGGTACAGCGTGCTTCATCACTCCAAATCACTAGTCTCCACTGATCTGTTGTCCAGCAGCTTCGTTTTTTGCAATACCTCAAGGGTCGCTTAGCACAGACTGCAGAAATTTATGGCTTATGAGGAAATGTTCGATCATTGTACCTCACTCTGTTTAACTTTGGTCACAGTCATTGTGCTGGACTGCTGGTAGCACTTTAGAACTCACGAGTAACTCTTTCCGCTGATTTCATTAGTTTTTTTTTCACCTTTCCTCAACGCTCGACGGTCCCTGTCTGTCAGTGCAGGAGGCCTACCTGGCCTACGTGGCCTACGTGCCCCACCTGGCCTACTCGTTCTGCTACAGTCATTCCCTCGAGTTCCCACCTCACAGTCACATCACTTTTCAGTCGAATTGGGCAATTTTAGAATGATTTAAAACTCCATGGTGAATCCAATGACTGACCCACTTTCGAAGCCACTGAGCTCTTCCGACTGACCCATTCTGCTGTCACTGCCTCTCCACTGAGAACACAATATTCCCCGCCTCTTGTTACACGACCGGAACCAATTCTGGTGACGTCTAGTGGTCAGTTCCGCCTCACATAGGGATCTCCAGATACTTTATATCAAATAGTGTAGAACAGTTGCTCATGAGCAACATTTGTCTAAAATTTCAATTTTTTTAGTCTGGAAGCTGTAGCGGAAATGTTGGGATGAGGAGTTCGTTTATTTATTCACATTTTTTTTTATTTCTGTCTGTAACAGCACCCCTTACCGATGAAGACGTGACGGCGCAGGCGGTTATATTCTTCTTCGGCGGCTTCGATACCGTTTCGTCTCTGATGGTGTTCAGCAGCTACCTGTTGGCCACGCATCCGGACGTGCAGCGGCGCCTACAAAGAGAAGTGGATGACGTCATGCAGAAGAGCGGCGGCCAACCCAGCTACGAGGAGGTCCTGGGATGCCAGTACCTCGACATGGTGCTCTCCGGTAAGCCACTGCTCGCAGAAGCCTCGTGTCATGGGCTGCAGCTTGTGCCGTAAATATTTCTCTTGCACTGAAGAGCCACAGAAACTGGTACAACTGCCTAATATCGTGTAGGATCGCCGCGAACACGATGAAGTGCCGCAACACGACGTGGCATGGACGCCACAAATGTCTGAAGCAGTGCTGGAGGAAACTGACACCATGAATCCTGCAGGGCTGTCCAGAAATCCGTAAGAGTACGAGGGGGGTGGAGAGCTCTTCTGAACAGCACGTTGCAAGGCAGCCCAGATATGCTCAATAATGTTCATGTCTCGGAAGATGTTTGGTGGTCAGCGCAAGTGTTTAAAATCAGTCAGTGTTCCTGGAGCCACTCTGTAGCAATTCTGGGGTGTCCCGCTGGAATTGCCCAAGTCCCTCGTAGTGCACACTGGACATGAATGGATGCAGGCGATCAGGCAGGATGCCACCTGTGAGAGTCGTATCTAGACGCACCAGGGGTCCAATGTAACTCCAAC
Organism: Schistocerca cancellata; assembly: GCF_023864275.1. Lineage (NCBI taxonomy): Eukaryota > Metazoa > Arthropoda > Insecta > Orthoptera > Acrididae > Schistocerca > Schistocerca cancellata. The sequence goes on from NW_026047102.1 coordinate 48,052, forward strand.
TGCACACGACCCACATCATTACAGAGCTTCCAACAACTTGAACAGTCTCCTGCTGACATGTTGAATCCATGCATTCATGAGGTTGTCGCCATACCCGTACACCTCCATCCGCTCCATCCGCTCCATACAATTTGAAATGAGTCTCGCCCGATCAGGCAACATGGTTCCAGTCATCAACAGTCCAGTGTCAGTGTTGACGGGCCCAGGCGAGGCATAAAGCTTTGTGTCGTGCAGTCATCAAGGGTACACGAAAACCCATATCGATGATGTTTCGTTGAATTGTTGGCACGCTGACACTTGTTCATGGCCCAGCATTGAAATCTGCAGCGATTTGCCGAAGTTTTGCACTTCTGTCACATTGAACGATTCTCTTCAGTAATCGTTGGTTCCGTTCTTGCAGTAGCTTTTCCGGATGCAGTGATGTTGGAGATTTGATGTTTTACCGGATTCCTCATATTCACGGTACACTCGTGAAATGGTCGTACGGGAAAATCCCCACTTCATCCTTACCTCGTAGAAACTGTGTCCTATCGCTCGTGCGCTGACTATAACACCACGTTGAAATTCGCTTAAATCCTGATAACCTGCCATTTTAGCAGCAGTAACCGATCTGACAGCTGCACCAAACACTTGTTGTCTGCCGGTCGGTGTGACCGAACGGTTCTAGGCGCTTCAGTCTGAAACCGCGCGACCGCTACGGTCGCAGGTTCGAATCCTGCCTCAGGCATGGATGTTGGTGATGTCAGGTTAGTTAGGTTTAAGTAGTTCTAAGTCCTAGGGGACTGATGACCTCAGATGTTTAAGTCCCATAGTGCTCACAGCCATTTGAAACTTTTTGTCTTATATAGGCGTTGCCGACCGCAGCGCCGTATTCTTCCTGTTTACGTATCTCCATATTTGAATATGCGTGCCTATACCAGTTTCTTTGGCGCTTCAGTGTAGATGCGTTTGTCCAAAAATGGTCAAATTTGTGTGAAATCTTATGGGACTTAACCGCTAAGGTCATCAGTCCCTAAGCTTACACACTACTTAACCTAAATTATCAGAAGGACAAACACACACACCCATGCCAGAGGGAGAACTCAGACCTCCGCCGGGATCAGCCGCACAGTCCATGACTGCAACGCCTTAGACCGTTCGGCTAATCCTGCGCGGCAGATGCGTTTGTTGCTCGCTGATTTTACACGCTGTTAAGTTACACAATTCTATTCAAACTCCCATCATTTCTTATTCTGTGTGCCTTCAACATGTTTCGTGAATCTCCTTCAGCATCTGTTCTTCGCTCCAGCAAGTCGGGTGTGGTTGTGTGTGAGTCCCTCCCGGGCTGCTTTACGCATCGGAAGTTCTTGCCTTACGTCATTACTGATATTTGTACATCTCTTGCGAGAGTCTCTGAGGATTTGTCTCTCCTAAATATCATAGGGTCTTCGTCTTTCTAACCCTTGGACGCATAACATGGGCCTTTTAGATCCAGCAACGTTTCGTTTTCAAAAAAACATCTTTTACACCTAGCCACGTTTCATTTTCACAAAAAAGTATTAAAATATGTATACTGTAGTTTATGTCCTGTGCAGTCATTGGAAAGACAATAGACTTTCTTCATAAAAAGCATTATTTGTTGTAGTACAATTAATTTATTTACATTTTGAATTTAGTAATCCTGCACGTCTAACGCGTGACAGGGTCTTTTAGACCCCTCAGCAAACTAAGTGTCTTTCCTAGGTTTATATACCTTTTACCTGAATAGTGCGTTAAAGTAGCTAGATTTCTGATGACAATTATCAGTTAGGCATAGTTATACTCTTTGCTGAGAGGTCAAAGGTATTGTAAAAGCTACAACCGAGTGCTCTTTTGGTGGTAGGTGTATTCCTCATTGTCAATGCCGAAATACTTTCAGATCAGCGTTAGGGTTTTTTTATAAACAGGATAGTAACTTTTATTCTTCATTTATAACATGGATACCACACTATCCGTATCATCTGAAGTCAGCGAATTGATCGAAATTTTGAATGATCCGTTACTGAGTGGCTTGAAGATGAAGCTGTCCTCGATGAAAGTGATAGCAGAGATTAGGACACTGGTGGTCTCCAGGATAATAGGCTCATGTCTTCTAGCGTACCAAGCGAAGCAAACAGTGGTGAATCAGTACAGAATTACTGATTTTCTCATCAGTCATGATGGAATTCAGCAGAGTAACTCACTGCCGCCAATGAAATCAACAGTGTCCTCAAAACTCCACCTGCTCCAATGAAAGGTAGCGTAACAAAAGAAACAGGAAATTCTACTCGGAATGAAGGCTTCAGTGTCCACAGAAGTTTTATGATTATTATTTTGGCTTGAAAGACAATTTGACAAGAGTACTTCGTGCGGCCAAAAAGAACAACAGTATGATATTGCGAAAGTTCACTGCATCACAACACCTCTGAAGATGAGGGAAATAAAAACATTTACTTGAGAGAGAGTTTTATTGCGTGATGAATCTAAGTCAGGAGTTGGTCGACGAGAAGGCATGTATACCTGCAACTAACAGTTGAAACGAAGGTATTTTGTCTTATTGACAAATTTATTTTCTATAGAAGCAATATATATCTTGTGCTTTAATTTCACAACATCGCAACTGATATGGAAGGCCAATCTGGTAAAATGAAAATTGTCTCATGCAGAGAGGAGAACCAACTCATCACACATTCAGAATAAGGTTACTCGCTTACAGACGGAGACTGCGGAAACTGGAAATCATCAAGAAGAAGATGACTCCGGTGCACACATCGATTAGACAGAAATGTGAACAATTATTCTGCAAATGGGCAAAAACTATTTGCAATGATCATAATGAAATTATTCGTGAGGTGCTTTACTGTTTGTGAGCAAGTCTTCTGTTGTGTATCAGTAAAACTGAGAGTTAGTTATTCAATTCAGGGAAATTATAATGTAATTTATAATACTGTATTTCATATTATACTAAAATAAAGGTCACAATATCATAATAAATACTTTCTTATTAATTCTCTATCACTAACCCCTTCTAATTTTGGTAATATCTGTTTTAATAACAGTATTTAGAGTTGTTACAAAACAGGGGTGTTACAGAATCATGGCACTCGTGCATCCAAGGCTTAATGGCGCACCTCTTCCAAAACACTGTATCGTATTTGTACTTAAAAATGGTCTTTTGGTATGATTATACCAGTGCAGTCTTTTGATGGTAGTAATATCAAAATCCTTTCTAAATAAAGCCGCTGTCGTATGTTCTCATTTTTTTTAATTTTGTCCTTCTGATCTCTCGAAAGCAAGACCACAGCAGCTTCAAGTAATTTGCCTCGAACAACCTCAGCTGAGATACTCACTATCATTGTTTCCAAAGTACATGCTAAACCTGGGATTAAGTATGCTTTCTGAAGTGTGGTCTTTGAAGACAACACAAATATTCTGTACCACTGATGATCACAGTGCTATAATATGCAGGAAGCTCATATTCTTTTATCCATTTAATGATGTATGCTATTGTCTGAAACTCTTACAGCCACGATTAAAAATATCGAGGCAGATTTTACGAAGGAATCTTCCTACAGTATTCCCACGAGCTATTCTACACTGATCGGACGAATTCTCCACTTAGTTGCCTGGTGTTCCCCGCGACCAGTGAAGTTATACTAAATGCTGCTTGAAATCAGTTCTACCGTAATTGAGCAAACGTTTTCTATGAATATGCCCCATAGCTAGCAAATCACGGGCATTAGGTGCAGCATTTTATTTGACAAAAAGTTTTGTATAATAGAAGTTGCTATTTTATCCATGTTGGATATTGTGAATTTCCTTGGGCTGTTCACAGAAATCAGACACAAATTGCACCCCTAACAGTCACATCACTGCATTTTGAGATACCAGTCTGTTATTGCATAATTATAAACCACGATGATGAACAAAAGAGTCGCTCTCTTCCCACTCTCCAACTTTTTAATTTTATTTTTCCTGCAATTAACTTACGAACAGTTGTTGTTGTTGTGGTCTTCAGTCCTGAGACTGGTTTGATGCAGCTCTCCATGCTACTCTATCCTGTGCAAGCTTCTTCATCTCCCAGTACCTACTGCAGCCTACATCCTTAGTAGTGATGTCCAAATATCTGTATATGTAAATTTGTGTTCATATGTGTCTACTTTGTGATATGTAATATGTTAGCGTTGTAGTATTTCGTTAATAATTATCACTGACAGTATAAAAAATCCTAGTAACAACAATTTATCATTATCCTACTGTCTTTTAATAAAAAGTTCTTGCTTAAGGTGCAAATATTTTTCTGTTTTTAACATGTTACATTTTACACATCCCAAAAATCAGCTTTGCTTACATCCTTGGTCGATATTTTACGGTCGGTTGGCTGTTTGGTTTGGGGGAGGGGACCAAAGAGCGAGGTCATCGGTCCCATTGAATTAGGGAAGGATGGGGAAGGAAGTCGGCCGTGCCCTTTCAAAGGAACCATCCCGGAATATTTAATGAATGATATCTTTGTATCTTTGCTTAATGATAATCTTTGCACTGTAAAGAAAAACACCAAGTGTATAACACAAGTGAAGTGCTCAACATGAGTTTAAAGAATATTGTGAAGTGTGCTACAGTAACTTATTTGCAATATGTGTGTTACGGTGGAATTCAAGAACATAAACATCGAGCTAGAAAACCACATGGAACACCACAAAACGAACTATCATCTACTGCAAAATATGTAAGCGAAGAAAACTATTTTGCAGCACTTTAGCGTATTTTTATTAACGAAACAACAGATAAAGTGGCACTAAATACTCAAATATTCTTGTGCAGTTTGGAGCAGACGACAAGCTGTTGACCAAAACATCTATGTAATGAAAAATATTAGCCTTTTGTAGACGGGCATGATAGGCCGAAACCGGCTAAGGGAACAAAATAAAACATTCAAAAAAGTATTTTTCACTGGTTACGTGATTCACGAACTGTAGAAGTTATTTACGGACTGTCTAGTTTTAGCGTAACTGCCAAGTTTTTGAAGGGGCGTTCTGAAATCAATGTTTCATACTGAAATAACTCTTAGCAGTCCATTGGTAGCATTCTCCGACAGGCTGAATCTTCCCACGAAAGTTTTACAAGTTACTTTTATTGCCTCCGGACAAGTCCATTTCACGAAATACAATTACATGACAGAATAAGACGAACAGGCCATGACCCAGACTCCTCCTGCCATTTTCTTTTTCACGCAAAGATTTCAGCATTACGGCGTTTAGAAGACGGGCGTTTGATTTGCAGATGATTTCATAATAGTGATAGTAGTAGTAACAATTTTTTTCATTTGTTCCTGTACCATTTTGTTAGATTAATATACGACTAGTGACATTATAGAGAAGTGAACAGTTGATACCAAGTGGAGGAAATATTCAATCTAAAAAGAAGTATACGTACCATAAATAGATCAAGAGACTTCAATAAATCATCCAAATCACACTGTATACTTAATTTCATTTACAGTTACTGCAGATAATCACTGTCCATCATTTAAAACATGCGTTGCACTACTAATGTCATTTCACTATTTCTCCTTTGCCGAACTATTTGTAATAGGTTCCTATGTATCAGCGTGTAATTGAAAATCGCCTTGTATGGTTCCCTTGTTTGGTGAATGAATCTTTCTGGTGGCTTGCATGTGGAGTTTCTTTATGATCTGTAGACTGGATAAGACCAGATGTCCGTTCACTTTACTGGTTTTTTCTGTAATTTTTATGTTGTGTAGTACTATATTATCAATACTGTCCCTAACATATCCTGAATAATCATACAATAAATTTTTCTTTTTGTGGTTGTCCACATAGCTTCGATGCAAAATAATCTCCTCTAGATGTACGAGCAAGAACTATCGTTGACCAGTCACTTCCTCCACAGAGTTTAGGAGTGAAGTAGCCAAGGTCAGATTTACATTCTATAAATACAAAAAGAAGTGCAACAATGTGCTGATAACAGGCCACGAGAACATCGAAAGCCTCACGAGGCTGTGCTGTGCATACCCTCATACCCTCCGACGACAGGCGAACGTTCAAACGGATGGTGAAGGCACACAGATGTGTGAGTGAGATACTGGCTTTTGAAACGGGACCCTGGTAGCTCTGACATCATCTCTCATCAGCGAACGGTACTGAAACGAACCGCACACCAGTTCGTTCGTCTGCAGTATCCCACTGCCGACACGTACGTGAAGCAAGTCAATTCACGACACCATCACTACCGAATCGTGTCATAATGGTTTGAGCAACAAACAAAAGAAATGAGGGTTACTTTTTGCCTTTTAGTTCACCTTATAACGTACCTATTAGAACTAAGGTGTATGTAAGGTTTTACTGTGACACATGTATCTAATGTCACGCGGTTAGTGGAGACAAGATGTCGTATCCGAAGATCAGTGTTTACTGACAGTACGCATATGGTCACAACCTGATCGCTATCGTTCGGGTTACTGCGTACAACAATGACCTAAACGAAAAAACAATGGTAATAAATTAAAGTTTCACTGTAATTATCCGAATTTTGAATGCCAGAATTTGGTTTGATTGAATTTAGACTGCAGAATGAGATGGTCGCCAGCTCCAAAACGAGCAAAAACTTATCTTTCGTAAGAGACTGTAATGACTCTAAAAACATGTAGGAAAGTAGCAACTTGACAAAATGCACATGCGTTAGCTTACTTGTAAAAGACACATGTGCCATGAACACAAGAGACAATTTGGAATGTAATGATGTTAGTTACCGTTAGCCATAACCAGTAATCATCAATGACTAGCAACACTTTATGGAAACTGTACTGTGTTATGTAATTCATGATTGTTATCTTTCAAACAACAGCTGAACGTGACAAAAACTGTTCATCATTCTTTACTTATTATTTTGCAAGTGACTGCGTCTTAGATTAATGCCCTAATTACTTTCATTCATGGCAATGACAATTTTTCGGTACCAAAGTTGCTTAGACGAACACATAATATCATTTACAAAATACAACATAAAATTCTAAAACTACCTTGACTACAAGGAAGCCAACATACTTCAGCAATTGAAAATGAATTTCAATTAAATCACTTTTAATTTAAGCTAATTATCTGCAGTAGTAGTGCAATACTCTCTGAATCTCTTTAGTTACAACTGCTTTTGAACACAATAAGTGATTGAAAATCAACTGTAAATTTAACCACCTTTGGCTTCTTTTGACTATTTCTTTCACTTGGGACTACCTCACAATTTATGCTGAAAAAATAAAACCCTTGTGATGGTTAACGACTCGGGCCAATTAAGTTTCTCTGTCTGCATTCTTCATTACTTCCAAAATCTTAGAGTTCTAGAATTTGAGCGCCAAATATATTCCTTAGTTACCTTATGTCCTCCAACAGTCACTCACCTCCGACACCTTCGCGTACACCAAAGCATCATCAGCAAACAAGCTCAGGTTGCTGCCCGCCCTCTCCGCCAAATCATTTATGCATATAGGGAATAACAGCGGTCTATCACACTTCGTGGGACACTCCTCACGGTACCCATACTTCTGATGAACACTCGCAGTCGAGAACAACATACTCGATTCTATAACTTAAGAAGTCTTCGAGCCACTCACATATCTGTGAACTTATTCCATATACTCGTAACTTCTTTAACAGCTTGCAATGGCGCTACGTGTCAAATGATTTCCAGAAATATAGAAATATGGAATCTGCCTGTTGCCCTTCATCCATAGTTCGCAGTATGTCAAGTGAAAATGGGCAAGTCGAGTTTCGAGCGAGTGATGCTTTCTGAAGCACTGCTGATTCGTGAATACAAGATTCTAGGTCTCAAGAAAACGTATTATATTCGAATTGAGAATGTGTTCAAGGATTCTGCAGCAGAACGATGTTAGAGATATTGGTCTGTAATTTTTCGGGTCCGTTATTTTGCCCTTTTTATATGAGCTGACACCTGTCCTTTATTACGGTCTCTTCGGACTTTGCGCTGGGCGAGAGATTCGCGGTAAATGCGACCTAGGTAAGGGGCTAGCGCTTAGAGTATTCCCCGAAACACCGAAATGGGATTCCCTCCGCAGCTGGTGACTTCTTTATTTTCAACTCTTTCAGTTGTTTCTCTACGCCAATGATGCTTCTTACTATATCGTCCGTACGGGAGTCTCTTCGGTGGTCAAACGACTGCATCTTTTGTACGATTCTCCTGCGCGAACGATGTCTTGAATATGAAATATAAAACTTTGGCTTTCGTTTTCCTATCTTCAACCGCGGCACCAGACTGGTCTGTAAATGACAGGATGGAAACCTTAGACCCATTTACCGATTTCACATAGGACCAGAATTTTCTCGGGTTCTCTCCCAGATTTTTTGGTAAGGTATGACGGTGGTAGTTATGATATGCTTCGCGCATAGATCTTTTCACAGACGCATGAATCTCTACCTATCTTTGATTCTCGTCATTCACGCGTTCTCTTTTGAACCTAGAGTGCAACAGCCTCTGCTTCCGTATCTCATTATTAAACCATGGTGAGTCTTTTGCGTCCTTAATCCACTTTCTAGGCACATAATTCTCCAGTCCACGATTTACACTCTGCATAAACTTAACCTGTAATTTCTCAACTACTATCGTACTGGAAATAAGTAGTGCCAGTCCATTGTCTAAGTGAGTTGCTGACAACTGCTTACCTGCTCTTTCTAGCAGAAACACTGTCCTAGCATTCTTAAATGATTTATTAACTTCCGTAATCATAGTTGCTATAATGACATAAAGGTCGCGAATCACCGTTTCTATACTGGCGTTGTCATAAGGTCCGGACTGTTTGTAGCTACAAGGTCTAAAATATTTGCTTTGCGTGTGGGCTGCTGAACTATCTGCTCAAGACAGTTTTCGAAAAATGTGTTCAAAAGTACTTCGCACGACTGTCTCTTTATACCCGCTGCAATGAATCCATAGACATTCCAGTCTATACTGGGTACAGTAAAGTCGCCTCCAACCAATATTGCGTGATATGACCGTAGACTTTCTTTGAATGACTCTAGACCTATCAGCAGAATCGGGTGCCCGGTAACAACATCCAACAATCAGCTTGGTTTCAGCTAGACCTATTATAGGTGACTAGATAACTCCACTGTCACACTCAACTTAGACCTCAATGGAGACAGTATTTTTGTCTGTTGCAATGAACACTCCCCCTTCTATGGCCTCTAAACTGTCTTTCCGATATACGATCCATGACTCGCTAAATATCTGAGCTTTGCACTTCGTATTCCAGCTAGCTCTCAGTCACTAGAATAATTTGAGGGCAAGAACTTTCTTGGAGGGCAGTAAATTCTGTAATTTTGTACGAATGCTTCAGCAATTTACTGATAAAATTTTGACAGTCAATGTGGTCTATGTGCGTGTCGTTTGGCGTTGTTGATCAGAACACATCCAACTACCGCCTAACATAAAAAAATCCGCGTTCCTTCAGGAAGTACTCTGCTACCTGAGTAGCTCCTTCCTTTGAGTACGCACCGCTGACCTGTCAGGGGAAGTCCTACATTTGCGCATTCCATAATTCATACCAACAAATTTGAGTCCAAGGCAGTCACAGATTCGAAGAAACGTTTGGTTGAGCGCTTCCACTTGGTTCTAGACCAAAGGACCCCGATCAGCTCTGCACAGTGCTGGGAACTGTTATTTCTGCTAGCACCCCACGCGAAAGGCTAGAGGCCTTCACCACCTGCGCCAGGAAATGAAAAGTAGTGGTATGGAGTACCCTCCGCCATGCGCCGTACGGAATTTTGATGTAGGTGCAGCTTCTTCGCAACAGCTTCTCTTCCCTCATCTCTACGACTGAGCACACTTGCGCCAACGGACTTTAGTAACATGGCCAGCGTGTTTACTACAGCTATTTGAGAAAAATGATAGTTATCCTATCAATTACATTTTGATAAACACTACTTACTGAAAAAATTCGTTAATAGGTATATTTACAAAAAATGGTTATAAACTCGACAATTCAAGTATCTGAAAAGTACGTGAGGCAATGGGCTGCAGTCTTACAATCTGCCTTCAATCTCTGACTGTTCGCCGATCCGTCTCCGATGTTCTGCGCGACGTTTGCGTGGCCACGAATCATGGTGCTCCCTGGCCCCATCCTCCTCACCATCACTTGCGGCGTCTCGCGGAGTCCAATCTACGTCTCGTTGCTGTCTTCATCAGCGCCAAATGGAAGCTCTGTGCAAGCGCTACTAACTTGCTGGGTGTAACTCATGTTCGCAGAGACCCTGCGCATGTACGCGCCGCTGCCGTCCCTGGACCGCCAGTGCGTCCGCCCCTACAGGCTGCCGGCGACGGGGAGGGGGAGCTGTCCAGGGCTGGAGCTGCGGCCGGGAGACGGCATCTGGCTGCCGGTGCACGCCATCCACCACGACGCTCAGTACTTTCCAGATCCCGACCGCTTCGACCCGGAACGCTTCAGTCCGGAGAACAAGCACCTCATCAAACCGTTCACGTACTTTCCGTTCGGCTGTGGACCACGTTTCTGCATTGGTAAGGTTTTTTTTGTGGCTTTCCCGTTTGTAAATCTCGTTCGTTTCGATTCAATACGTGAGTGATTCCAGAAGCGTCATACCGTGTAACATACGACTGGGGCCGTCTCAGACATACACAACCGACTCTCACAATTCTGACAGGTGTGTATCAAGACACACAGCGCGAGTTTATCCGTCCAGTAAATTCACCAGCCAAATTAATAGTCACCCCTTTAAAAGAGTACGTTGGGCGCTTTGGAGCGCTGTAGATGATGTAAAAGAGGTACCAGGTCACATGACCTCCCACCGCCGATGTAGGTAATGGCAATCAAATGGTATGTAAGTTCCGCTAGACTGAATGGAATCAGTGCAGTAACATGGGTCGACGTGGCAGATTGGTTGGTTGCGTGGTTCGGGTGAGGGAAACAAAGAGTGAGATCATTGGTCACATCGGAAATGGGAAGGATGGCGAAGGAAATCGGCCTTGCCCTTTCACAGGAACCATCCCTGCATTCGCCTGAAGCGATTTTGGGGAAATCACGGAAAACCTGAATCTGGATGGCCGGACGCGGGTTTGAACCGTCGTCCTCCGGAATGCGAGTCCAGTGCGCTAACCACTGCGCCACCTCGTTCGGTGGCAGATTGGCAGAAAGAAGTTACCGTATTTGGACCTGCCCATGACAATACTCTGGACGACCGTTTCTTGGTGTATCAGAACGGACTGTCAAACACCATTACAAGGGCTGATGTACCAATCGTAACCACGTGACATGGCCTAAGGACAGTGGTCGTAAGAACACTCCAACCGACTGGAACTTGATACGACTTACATGTATCAAGTCCGCAGCTCGTGGTCGTGCGGTAGCGTTCTCGCTTTCCACGCCCGGGTTCCCGTGTTCGATTCCCGGCGGGGTCAGGGATTTTCTCTGTCTCGTGGTGACTGGGTGTTGTGTGCTGTCCTTACGTTAGTTAGGTTTACGTAGTTCTGAGTTCTAGGGGACTGATGACCATAGATGTTACGTCCCATAGTGCTCAGAGCCATTTGAACCATTTTTACATGTATCAACCATGACAATCGGTATCAAACCCAACAGGTAATGCTACTGCCGCTAAACGGGGGTACATTTCAAGCAGCGGCCACTCTGAAGGGACCTGTATGTAAATCGATGTCTGGAGTCGGGAACCACGCAAAAGAGCAATGCTCAAATTGCCAAAAAATTTTGCACGTCGTCATCAGGCAAATAGGACAGAACATGTACGGTAGCTAAAAGGAGGAGTAATATGTAATCCCGACGTCGAATGCATCGATGGCCCAATGAGACATTTTATCCACCGTTTACGGAGTGTAGTTCACGGCGGCGGTGAGTCTGTGATGCTTCTGACGTGTTTCTCGTACCAAGACTCGAGCCAGGATTATTCAGGTGAACCAGGATGTCAATTTAGCATCGTCCATGACCCGGTGCTACTCTTTTTTCTGCATCTTCATGATGAGCATGCTGCAGACACATCAGTCTTCCAAGATGACAACAGCCACGTTCACAGGGCTGTACGAATACGTTCCTGGTTCGACGAACACTGAGACGCCGCATCGCCCTTCGAATGACCCGCTCAACGACCCCCAACGTTGTCACATAGACGATGTCTGGCGCCATTTGGAACAGTGGCGGGAAGCCTGATGGGTGATGTTATACGATGGAAGTGTTTATTCAAGAGTCGGGCCAACAAAATGAAACAATTCACCTTATTTGCAAATTACCATTATCTAGTAGCAAGTATCACTTTGATTTATGTAGTGAGACTAAGAGATGATGGCGGGGGTGGCCGAGCGGTTCTAGGCGCTACAGTCTGGAACCGCGCGACCGCTACGGGCATGGATGTGTGTGCTGTCCTTAGGTTAGTTAGGTTTAAGTAGTTCTAAGTTCTAGGGGACTGATGACCTTAGAAGTTGAGTCCCACAGTGCTCAGAGCCATTTGAACCATTTTGAACTAAGAGATAACTACAGTGAACAGATTCTGAATGATGCAGGTTGCAGTAGGTTTCGGAGATTTCCCCCCCCCCCCCCCCCCCCCCCCCCGCTACACACACAGTACTAAATTGTGATGTCTCGACAGGTATCCTATCAACCGATCCCTTCTTCTAGCCAGGTTGTGCCACATTTTTTGTTCTCACCAGTTCTATTCAGTATCTCCTTATCAGTTACGTGATCTACCCATCTAATCTTCATAGCACCACATTTAAACAGCTTTCTGTTCTCTCCTTGTCTAAACTGTTTATAGTCCACGTTTCCCTTCCATAAATGGCTACACTCGCTAGGAGGACTTTCAAGAAAGACTTTGTGACACTTAAACCTATATTCGATGTTAAAATATTTCTCTTCTTCAGAAACGTTTTTTCTTGCAATTGCTTCTGCACATTTTATATCCTCTCTACTTTGGCCATCATCAGTTATTCTGCTGCCCAAATAGCAAAACTCATCTACTACTTTAAGTGTCTCGTTTCCTAATCTAATTCCTTCAGCATGGCCTGGTCTAGTTCGACTACATTCCATGCTACTTGTTTGGCTACTGCGTGGAAGCTACTGAAATGTGGTGCTGCAGAAGAATGCGGAAGATTAGATCTCGTAACTAATGAGGAGGTACTGAAAAGAAACGGGTGAGGAAACAAAAATTGTGGCACAAACCAGCTGAAAGTATCAGTTGATAGGGTACATATAGAGACGCAAAAGGATCACCAATTTAGTACTGGAGGGAAATGTAGGGGGTAAAAATCTTAGAGGGACACTAAGAGATGAATACAGCAAAGAGCTTCAGAAGGATGTAGGTAGCGGCACTTAAAGGCTTGCACAGGGCAGAGTGGCATGGAAATGTGCATTAAACCAGTCTTCGGCCTGGGACATTGTAGTACGGTTATCGATTAAGGAAAGAGAAAGTCAAAGATCAAACTGATACTGGCTATTAGATAGCGGTAATTCGCAAATAAGGTGAACTGTTTATTTTGCTGGCTCGACTCTTGAATGAATACATCCAGCATATAAACATTAACCATGACTACCTACTTCGTTAACAATGCACGTTAAACTGATTGGACAATATTCAAAAGATAAAAGTGTGCAGCGTGTTCCAGAAAAAAGGGGCTTAACGATAGGCCAAAACGTCGGATCGGAAGATCCTGCAAGAATGGCGCGGACTAATACCCAAGAACTTTTAGCATCGTCTTCATATGGTACCTTTCCTACTGACGTCTGCAAAGATCGAGCAGGTTTAGTGACAGTCGCTATCCGATCGCTCCGGTAATTTATTCAGTTGTTTTACCATGAACCTGTTTCATACACTAGTGACATTCCAGTTTTTGTTTCGGTCAGCTCTCCCGAATTAATATGGTTCACTCACCGTTCCTTGTTCCCATTGCAGGCGATTGACAGCGACGCTGGCACACTGCCCAAGTAAGGCAAGTCACCGACTTTACCCTGTATAATCATAAACAAATACACTATCACATACAGCGGGCTTTCTTTTCTGGTGTCGGCCATAGCTTCACAGAATTAAACCAAAAGTAACTCCAGTTCTCCTGTTCTGACCTAGGGCTTTGGGAGGGTATCTGTTGGCTGTAAGGCCTATCCCAGAACAGGAAACCTCCGCCCAAATACTTCCAATTGCGACTTTCACTACTAGTCTACAGGGTTGAGTGTGTAACCTGCACAACTCTGCAAAAATGTTCAACCTGGAGGTCTCGTTCAATAAAACTTAAGTTGTCGCCTTCATGGGGGAAGACTATAAGAGAACCAAAATGTAAATAGACAACACAGCCTTCGAGTAAATACATTCAGATACACAGGGTTCATCATGTACATGCTCGGCTACATTCTAGAAAACCACAAGCACCACAAAATCAGAAGGTTCAAAAAAGTCACAAAACTAATAAATGCCATCTTCATACCATCTCCTGTTCAGCGGCACACCAGATTCAAACTATACAACACCCTGGCCGAACATACCCTTTTGTATAGCAGCGAAGCTTAGACACTCCGTAGAGATGACGAACGGAGGCTTAAGAAATGCGGTTAATGAGAAGAATTGGCTACACACTCTGTAATAGCAAAATAGAACTACATAAAACTTGGAAAAACCATATACTATGGATGAAGACCGGCAGGATCCCCAAAAAATCTTCAACTGTCATCCCTGCGGTAGAACAGATGCAGGAAGACCAGCAGGGACACGGGCCGAGACCATAACGCTCACTCGGTCTAATACCAGATAGGAAGAAGAGGAAGAAGAAGAAGAGTGCTCCCCCTGCCCCACTACCAGCTCGCCTGGTACATGGGTAATTACCAGAACAGCAAGTCGTTCCTTGTTGCCTAGGCCTATTTTTTGCCGGTCACGGTACATGGGAACGAGGCATATCATGTACAGAGGGGTTCAGAAAAATGTAGAGACTCTTTGATAGTCAATATCTTCGGAACAAAATGACATATCGTTGCAATGTTGCGCGGTAGCATAGTCCATTGTTTTCTGGCGCGCGTTTTCCAGCAGACGACAGTGCAGCAATGAATGAAGTAACATTGTGGTTTGAGCGATGCAAGGCCGTATTGAAGTCGTACTGGAAGTACGAAAATAAGATGGAGGTACAACGACAATGGCGTAACGTGTACGTAACTCAGCCGCCGATAGCTACAACAATTCATTGTATTCAGGTTCAATTTGAAGCTGACGTTACTGTCGAGGATGTGCATAAGGAAAGGTCTGGCCAACTAAAAACATCAACAAGTCCAGCTTCCAGTGCTACTGCGTTGCAACATTTTACTAGGTCGTCTCAAAAATCGGTGAAACAGGGTGCACATGGAAAAGAAGTAAGCCAATCAAGCATACGACGAATTGTGAAGACTGCAAAGTGGAAAGTGCACATTCCAAGACCGGTGCATGCTGTGAACGAGGACGAGCCGGATCGAGCAATGGTGTATTGCGAGTGGTTTGAAGGCATGCTTTGCGAGAATGACCGGTTTTGCACGGATGGTTATCTCGTCTGACGAGGCGCAGTTCAAACTGAACGGTAGTGCCAACCGCCACAGTTGCATGTACTGGGCTCCTGACAGTCCTCTTATTCACGTGGACAAATGTGTTAATCTGCTGGGTGTTAATGCGTGGTGTGGTCTGTCATCGAGCGATTTGACTGGCTCATTCTTCTTTGAGGGTTCCGTAATTGGTTAGCTGTATCTTCATGTGCCGAAAACATCGAGTTTACCCGCCATCCGATAGGTCTTTGGAAACGAAAGATTTTACCTACAACAAGGTAGCACGCCGCCTACTTGGATGAAAATCGAATAGAACGATAGTTAGGTCAGAGAGGAGCTGCTGAGTAACGACCGCAGTCTGCAGACTTTGCAACTCTTGACCTATGGGGGACCTTAAGAAATGAACTTCGTCAACGGAATCCAGCTAACTGAACGGTCTACAACAAACTGAAACGTCCCCTTAGAACAATTGTACACGACTGTGGTTAAACTGACACAATATTTTTTTAGCGCACCGCAATCTGACTATCAAAGATCCCTGCAAAAGAATGGCCCTGAGTAACATTAAACTATACCTTTCAGAAATCACTTACCTCACAAAAATCTTCATTACTCGAACTACTGCAATACAGCGAGCGCCACTACTGCCAGCTAAATAAAAAGATTCAAACTACGGAAGGCACTATCTACTGATAGGGATAGTTAGCAAATGAAAGATATTAATAGAGAACAAACAATGTATTTACCTTAATAGTCATAATATATATAGCAGTTCATGACAAATTACAAAACTCCGCCATCTCTCTGCCCACATCCACCACTGCTGGCGGCTCACCTCCAACTGCGCAACGCTACGCGCTGTTCACATCCAGCTGCCGCTGCCCAACACTACAATGGCAGACAACAATGCAAACTAGCCACAGACTGCACACAGCACAGCCAGTGATTTTCATATAGAGCGCTACGTAACGTTGCCAATAAGAAAACATAAACAGCATACTTACATAAAGAAAACATAAACAGCCTACTTACAAAACCATCGAGGCGTCCAGTGCGCCTACCATACCGGCAACACTGACAGCCATAGTTCGGTCAGTAGTTCAACTGCATTGACCTTGTTTGGCAGCTAATGGGGATCACTTTTGAACACATAAAATAATCTTCCCCCGTGCAGCAGCTTTAACGGTATGTCATTTTGTTCCATTCCGGACTCCTCAGTACAAGTATTTTCTTCTTACTACTGTCTCAAATGAAGAGCATTAGGAAAAGAACGTGCTTTCCCACATTATGAAACTGTTCAGGAGAGCAATTTTAAAGCTTGAATCCGAATTTCAGGGGTACTAAAGGACAGAACTAATGAACACTGAAGTCATTAGAAGGACATGTTATACACTTTAAATTCAATACAGATTGGTTCTTAAACATTTAAATGTTGGTTTTATTGACTAAATATGTACAGTAATGATGGCATGCATTACGAGAGAAAAACGCTTAGTTTGTTTGTAGCAGAATAGACGATATTGCAAGTAAAACTGTGTTTTTTGTTAAATATTGTGTCAGATTATTTTGTAGTGAAAAACAGTGATTGAAACAACTCAGAAACTTCTGTTTAAACAAATTATCTTCGTCTTTTTAACTTCATTAGATAAAGTGATAATAAGAATAAAATGTAATATCATTTTGTCCCAACATACACCTCTCGTGTAAAACGCTCTAGCTTCTTGTCCATTATACTCCTGCAAAACCTGTAGGTCCTCATGCTTTTCTTTCAGTGTTGCCAGAGGTCGCGTAAAGACAATAATAATAACTTATTATTATTAATATTATTATTATTAGCATTATATAAAATTATTCTAAAATAATATTTTATTATATTTTTACAGTTTACGTCTGTAAGCAGGAGATGAATATTCTCCAGACTTCTACTCTTGAAGTCTCTATCAAGCTTTTACCGCCAATGAAATCGAAGCTCCATTATAAGTTTCTCGGTTTTGAATGATGCAGAGATCTTTTTTGTGATGACTACCTGTCTGGCAGGTGTTCTTAGGAACGAATATTTCTTCTTCAGAAATGTCTTCCAGTGTTGTATCTTTATTGACCACCATGACATCAATAGTTTACCCTGAGCTTCAAGCATTATCCGCACCCAGTCGATTAGAACATCAGCTACTGATTTTGTGTTAAACAGTCCCATATTCCTATCACATTGCATAAAAGAGTATCGTCTAATAGGGGAAGCTACTTTCAATGTCTTCAAAAGTTTCAGTTCACTCACAAGATAATTAAGATACCTTAGTACAATATAATATTGTTGTTCTGGTATGAACACAAATCACAAAGACTTAAATATGTTTGACTTTCCTGAGCAATAATTCTGTTATGAAGTGATTTAAAAAGGAAACAACTTCATTGGCGCCTTATCTTCTAATATTTTTCTTCCACTCTTAAGTTGTTCTAGTTGCTCTTTCATTAGATGTAGTATTCTGTAAGTTGAATGAAATAAATGGCACATAGCCTTGAAACCCCGATATCCATTTCGAAGCACCTGGTATAACATTGTTTTCTTTGTATACTGTGTCTTCCGTTAGACAGCGATAGTAAAAATATGGCGACTAGTGAACAAACAGCTTTTTGTCGTTCAGAGTTTGCAAGAACTGAATACATTGTTACAGTGCAATGTGTGTTGTGTAGTAAGTTCCATTATAATCCTCCAGGTGACAATAACATCCGTAGATTGTATCATTTTGAAGACACTAACTGTCTTTGCAAAAGTAAGAGTACAGGGCAACCAAGAATGACAAAAGGAAGTATTGAACAAGCGGACTTTCAAGCCTAGCCGCAAGAACCCGATTTGGAGCGCAAGTCGTGAATTATCAATCTCAGTGACGTCTGCATCGAGACTTTTGAGGAGAGGTTTAAGCTACGGCCTTACAGTTCACAACTTTAACAGGTCTGAAGCCTACAGAATACAGTTTGCGTCCAACTTTGTAAACGAAACGTTGCCGTTTGACAATGAAGATTTTCTGGATCGTATCTTCTTCAGTGATGCATCGCCATTTCGGTTGGTTGTAAATGTGAACACACACGCTTTGCTTGTATGGCGGTCAACAAATCCCCACGAGATGGTGCAACTACAACGAGACTCCATAAGTTGAAAGTTCCTCGTGACATGTCCCAACGGAATGTATATCGTCCTTTCCTTTTTTGTAAAGCAACTGTTAGTGGTGTTTCTTAACTTGATGCGCTACAACTGTACCTCCTGCCTCAACGGGAAGAACCTGAACCACAGAACTTTATTTGGCAGCAAGCCGGTGCGCCGCCTCACTGCCGTCATTCAGTACGCGGCTGGTTAAACGACATCGTTTGTAGCCGAGCTGGAATGGCTGAAAGGGGCCGGATGACCGAGCTTGTTTCACATGGCCTCCACGTTCACACGATCTAACACCGTGCGATTTTTACCTTTGGAGACTCATAAAGGATCACATGTACGAGCGTCCGCTAGCAGCTGATCGACCCGACTTGAGAAACACGATTGTAGTAGTTGTAGCAACAGTTTGTAACGCCGGAAATGCATATCCTCCTATTTCCATCTATTGTAATATAAATTTTTTTCCTTATTTTTGTTACCTGAAGATATGACATTTCTGTGTCTTTGTATATCGTAATTGTTTTACTATGTGTGTGTGTGTGTGTCAATATATAATTGGTTTGTTTTGTAAATATTATTTGTATTTCTACGCTAGGTCTTGCCTAGGGAAAACTATGCTATCGAACGATTACGTCGATATGTCGTGTGGGGAACGAAAGTGTGTAGGATCTTTGGCAGTGTGAACTCTGCCGCATGGAGCGCGGGCAGAGGCAGAGTCTGGCTGGAGCAGGGCGGTGGAGCAGGTGTGTTGTGTGACGCTCCCGCGAGATGCCGCGCTTTCGGGGTTTGGCAGCATGTAATTGCGCTCGACTTGCTATGATAGTTTCTGACACGGTGTCGCGGACGGGAAGCAGTAGCTGGTGCACATCAAGAGCCCGTTTCGCCTAGTGACCGTGTCGAGAAGAAGGCGCGCCAACATCCAGCTTCTGCAACAGCGACGGCCGACAATCAGTGACTGTCACCACCTCCTCAACCGACGACTTCAATCCTTCAATCAACCAACAAGGAAGACTGTAAGCACGTATAGTTTTAGAACTGTATGGCAGACCTCACCTTTTAAAATTTTCCCATTTGCCTCACAAAATTACAGCAACTTACCATGAATCTTTGTTGCTCATTGTCCCAATTGCATTACCAAGCAGCGTCCCTTCCTTTTCTGAAATGAACCCGAGTGTCGTTGAAATTCATACGCCAGCATTAAAGTAATATCATTCCATTTCACTGATTTAATTTCAAAGTTCAGTTAAAGTATTCATAGCTGGCTACAATATTTAGATTACACAAGCACAAATTAAGAGTGCGAGTTTTGTTACTGTATTTCGCTTACCTGTGACTGCAGCTCAGCTTGGTACGTACTAAATTTTACTATTGTTAATTGTTCAGATTCATTTAATTCAAGTTCAAAGTTAAATCTGTTATTTCTAAATTGCGTAGATTCAAGTAGCTTTTGAAATGATTGTTGAGGTAGCCCAAGACTAACCTTATTTTATTGAATTTCGTAGTGCTTCAGAAACAAAGTTCACTATTAATTTTAGTCACTAAATTAACTTTCAGTTTTCCGGTTTTATTAATTCTTTTGCTAAATTAAGTCAGAGTGAAGCGAAATTTATTACTTCTGACAAACATTCAGTTTTCACGCAATACGTGTAACCTTCAGTTGCCACGCTTTTAGTGCTAAATATATGTGCATTAATCTTTCATTTTCAGTTATTATAGTAGTTGTCCATGGGACTGGCGACCATAATTTTCCTAAAATCTTAAATATCTAATTAACGCCAATTTATTGTTAACGTAACGACCGCACATTAACTTTCTTTATTAACTTTACCCCTTTTCAAAATTAATTTCCACCAATTTGATTTGCATTTTTCCTTTCATTTAGATGTAACCCTTTCCTCCCTCTTTACCGACAGATTAACTTCGGTGACGATTGCTTTTCCCAAATTTCCATTAGGTACACGCGGTTAAATTTTTCACTGTCATTAAGGTCGATAAGTGAGGGGGGGTTACTCGTGGCTACCTGGTGACATGACAATCTTCGGATTTGAGGTTGTTCTGGCCACGAATTTTGCATTGTGCAAATCTCGTAACAAAGTACTGGTTACGAATAGGTCGTTACGTCAGCGAGAATAAGTAGTGGGAGGAATCCTAATTAGATTTGAGATTTGTCATTTATATTGAAAATTATTAAAATGAGTGAAGGCAACAATTACCAAAATTTGTTAGACTTGGATACGGAACAATCGGTCGAACAGTGGGAAACGCGCACCGCGGAATCCATTGTTCAGGGGCAGGCGGCTAGCATGAAAGACGCGACCGCCGAAACGCAACAAAGAGCAGAAATGGAATTCCACACTTTAGAAAATGTTTCGGAATCGGAAGTGAAAATCAAACGTGAATCCCTTGATGACGAATACGGGGGGGACAATTAAAGAGGAAGCCGCTGCGGAAGTAAAACCGGTAGTTTCCGGGAATTTAACTGATTTATTGAATGTTTTGATTAACGAAATCAAGAGTCAATCGGCCAAGCAAGAAGCTCAGTCTGAAGAAATTGACAGGAAGCTAGACAATCAGAACAAAGCTATTAATGTTGTTAACAACAATGTCGTTAACACAAAAGTTGATAAAATCAAAGAAAATATTGTTGTAATTAATACCGAAATCGGTAATCTTAAACAGGAAATGATAGGCGTTCAGGCAGAAATTGCGAGCATAAATACTCGTTTTGATTCCGAAATTAGCAGAATCGAGAAAAGTGTAGGAGAAGCAGTTGCTCCGATCATAGAGAATAAGGTGACAGAACAAATTCAATTAGTGAAAAAAGAGGATCAACAGAAGGTGGAAACTTTAAAGGCTTTAGTATCCGAAGTAGATACTAAGGTGAGGAAGCAGGCTAATACCTGCGAAGAGAAAAAGAGGGAAGTGAAACGCTTGCGACAACCACTTGCCAAGTAATTACGAGAGTGTCGGAATTAGAAAAGAAACTTGACGAAAAACAGAGCTACGTGCCAATCTGTGCACATAGTACGGAATTGTTGACGAAAGAGGAGCGGTTCAACCCCTTGAAAAAAGGCGGTATACACGCGACTGATTTCATTAAGAATTGTGAAAGAGTTTTACCCAGATCATGGACTAATGAGAGAAAAATTAATGCGATTATTGATGTGTTGGCTGATGATGCCAAGTGTTGGGGCTTAAACCTCAACATTACGAACCTGACTTTTGACGAATTTAAAAATTTGTTTCTGGCTGAATACTGGTCAGAGCAAAAACAGCAAAGTGTCTGGCGCGAATTTGTCGTATCGAGGCCTTTCGATGCGAATTCGTGCGGTTCGAATAAGGGGTTTTGTGAGGGCTGGATCCGAAAGTTGGAATATTTGCGTGATCGCCGCACGGAATCCGAAATAGTCTGGGAACTCTACAAGAAGCTTCCAGATGATACAAAACGCTACGTAGTAAGCAATTACAGGACAATAAATGATTTCCTGGAAAGAGTGGAGGACGAGGACAATTGGCGCAATAATCGCGACAGTGGTTGAGGCCGTGGTAACAACAACGGGTACCACAACAACGATAACCATGGGAATAATGCATACCGCAACCATAGCAGCAATAACAATAATGGTTCGGACCGTAATAACAATCGGTAAAATGCAAATAATAACAGGAATGACGGAAACCAGTATCATACTAATGTGATACGGGCTTCACAGGATAGTAATAACGCCAGATGGTGTGATAAGCCGCCTCAGCAGCATCTGGGGAGCAGATCTGCTGGGACGAGACAGGGAAACCATTAGCCGCGCCGGTGAGGGGCCGACCGGGCGTGGGGAAATTTTGGCGGCCCAATAACAGGAGAAAACCCAGGTGTCGTCTTTATGAAAATTCCGTGTGGAATAATCAACGGCGGGAGAGTGTGCCAGTGTTAAGAGAAAGGAGTGCGCCCACAAGTAGTAGATTAGCTGTAGACACGGCAGTAGAAAATACATTCACTGTCAGTGAGAACAATTTAAGTAGTGTTCCGGAAATCGATTATAAAGTGGCAGCTGTAACACCCACAGCGGAACTGGAGATTGAGTTTAAGAATGATTCGCAAGTGTTGAGAGAAGATCCGATGTCGGATAACACGTCCGTCATCGAGCGAGTGGATGTAGAGAGGAATGAGGTCTGGCTAAGGCAGTTCGGTCGCTTATACGACGAACTAAGAGATTATAGGGGCCTGTACGGGAGAAGTTTTTATGGGGAGCGCTGGCAGGATTTGCTGCGTCTCGTCCCGCAGAAAGGTAGTGTTTGTGAAGTGATAGAAAGTTCTGGCCCTAACCGGCATACATTGCCAGAAATATTGATGTTAATGAGGAACACGAGCAAGATTCGTCGTGTTTCGTCCCGCAGGAGTTGAATGTTGAAGTAGTAACGGAAAATTCTGGCCCTAACCGGCAGACCTTACCGAAAGTTGTAGTGGTAGAAGTAGCCGACCCATACGACGCAAAACTCCGGTTTAAACATTGCGAGAGTATTAAGGAGAAAGATTACGAAAATTTTACTGATAGCCGGACACGATTGGTAGAAAAGCACGTAGATTACAGCGAGTATGAGGTTAGAGCTGACGTTATACGGTCAGACGGTAGCAGTGTGGGCTGCGCTGATCCAGAGGAAGTAATTGCAGATACTACTGGGTACATTCCTCCAGGTAGATTGGCAGATGAGATCAATCTGACCAAAGAGGAATCAACGAAGGTGACAATTAGTGAACTGATAGCAAAGCAACACTCACTAGGTGACGAGTTACAGGAAAAGGTTTCGGTATTGGAGGCGAAGCTACAGACTAAGCCTCAGGACAAACGTGTTGAAATTAAAACTGTATGTGAGCAGAGGCTGAAAAGGCCGCCAGATAAGCCGGATTTAGGATCAAAGCCGGATGGTTTTTTCTGGAATGACCTGGATATAGACGAGGATTTATTGTGGAAAAATAAAGAAACAATTGAGGATAAGTGTAGACAGATAGTAGTGTCTGTTAATATGCACGGCCTACAACTAAACCTGTTGATTGACACCGGTGCAGAATTGAGTGCTGTATCTGGGAAAATATTTGAGTTACTGAAAGACAGGCCTGGTATCGTAGTTACGCCAGTAACAGGAGTGAAAATTATCGGTGCTACTGGGAAGGCCAGTAAACCGGTCACAAAACAAATTTTTGTCAACTTCGAGATATGTGGGGCACGATTTGAACAAGAGTTTGTCGTCGTGCCAGACTTAACTATGGAAGTAATTATCGGGTTAGATTGGCTATTAAAGTACCGTGCAGTGATTAATTGCGAAAGCAAAACTTTGACTTGTACGTCACAAGATAAAACAATAGTAGTTGGTTTTGACGAGGCAGTAGACGGTGTGCATAGGCAATACCAGCCTATACACATTGTTAACTGGCCGGATGCCCTTGACGTAGGTATGAATTTGAACTACTGTAACGTGAGGAAATCCTGTTAGATGACAGAAGTAAAAGTTTAGTGGAAGAGATAAGCAAATTCCCTCCACGGATTGACATTAGTATTGGTGTGAAAAAGATCGTTTGCGAGAAATAATGAAGCTAAAAGCCGATGCTTGCATACGTCGTCATGACGCTAAAACGCGTTTTGCTAAGTTTGCAATCGGAGACTTAGTACTTGTAAAAGCTCATGAGAAATCGAGCGAGATAGACAATGAAATCTCTAAATTTAAGTTTGTTTATAATGGACCATATAAAGTCATTGGTATACCTCACACAAATGCTTATTGCTTAGAGTATCCAAGCTCTGGAAAGCTATTAGGTATACGGAACATTGTAGACTTGAAATTGTACGAACCTAGGATTGATTAATACCACAGAATGGGTAATTTGTACAGTATGTAAATATAGAGTGTAAGTTTTAACGATTTGCTAGATTGCCATGCTTTTGCCTGACCAAGAGGACATTAAAGAAGTTGTAATTAATAAGTAATTAATTGTGACTAAATGATTTAAGAGTAATTAATTATTAATCAATTGAAAAATCCAAGCTGCTAGTTTACTTTTTCAGCTGAGTCACAGTAGGTTAAGGAATGTAAATAAGATTTTGTAACTAGCTGTAAGATTTCATGAATATGTGATTTACTAGTCATTGTCGATGTACTTAAAGCTGTTTTAAATTTCAGGCTAGTACATGCGTGTGATGATGGACAGTGTTGAGTTATCCACTGTGATAGTGTTAATGGACTCCTTGAGATTACTCGGGAGTGAGTTTTTCCGAAAGAATTCAGCGAAGCGCACCTCCTGGAAATGCCGTAACACAGGCGAGTGAGATGAAGCGCGCCGCACAGGCGGGCGCAACAATACTGGCGAGGCGGAGCCGCTGTCGGCTCTTGTGCCGCTGTCGGCTTTTGTGCCGCTGTCGGCATTCTACGTACTTGCGGGTACGGACGGCGGAGTTGTTTTTCTTCCCGGACAGCTGATGTGAAAGAATTCTGCTGTCAATATTTATGTTTTTTTCGATCTGCTGTGTATTATTTTCTTGTTTAGCGTTAAGTGGACTCTCCTGACAAGAATATTAATTATGAAAAGGTTATATAAAATGTGTATTCTATGTAATTAATTATTAATTTGCGTACTTTGATCTACCTGTTTTTATGACCATGTACACTGATTAATTTTGTAAATAGTATTCCAATTCTTGATACTGCTAGGAATTTTGATTTTTGGAATAGCTAAACCATTTTCTATGTTTTCTATCAATTTTAATATGTTATCAACCTGTTTTCTTTTGTGTAAGATGACGGAATGGAATAAGGAAGGAGTGTCTGCACTCAATTATTATGGTCTAAAATTGGTTTATGGTTAATTAGTCTAATGTTAAATTTTCTTGATGTTTTGAGAATATGCATTTCGGCTGGTTTTTTTCCTTTTTGGGACATTTTCTGAGTCTGTTTAGGTTACATGAACATCCTCAGAGAATGTGGGGCACATGTAACGCCGGAAATGCACATCCTCCTTATTTTTGTTACCTGAAGATATGACATTTCTGTGTCTTTATATATTTTGTTTTACTATTTGTGTATATATATATATATATATATATATATATATATATATATATATATATATATATATGTCTAATTGGTTTGTTTTGTAAATATTATTTTATTTTTAATCTGGGTCTTGCCTAGGGAAAACTATGCTATCGAACGAAAGTGTGTAGGATCTTTGGCAGTGTGAACTCTGCCGCATGGAGCGCGGGCAGAGGCAGAGTCTGGATGGAGCAGGGCGGTGGAGCAGGTGTGTTGTGTGACGCTCCCGCGAGATGCCGCGCTTTCGGGGTTTGGCAGCATGTAATTGCGCTTGACTTGCTATGATAGTTTCTGACACGGTGTCGCGGACGGGAAGCAGTAGCTGGTGCACATCAAGAGCCCGTTTCGCCTGGTGACCGTGTCGAGAAGAAGGCGCGCCAACATCCAGCTTCTGCAACAGCGACGGCCGACAATCAGTGACTGTCACCACCTCCTCAACCGACGACTTCAATCCTTCAATCAACCAACAAGGAAGACTGTAAGCACGTAAAGTTTTAGAGCTGTATGGCAGACCTCACCTTTTAAAATTTTCCCATTTGCCTCACAAAATTACAGCAACTTACCATGAATCTTTGTTGCTCATTGTCCCAATTGCATTACCAAGCAGCGTCCCTTCCTTTTCTGAAATGAACCCGAGTGTCGTTGAAATTCATACGCCAGCATTAAAGTAATATCATTCCATTTCACTGATTTAATTTCAAAGTTCAGTTAAAGTATTCATAGCTGGCTACAATATTTAGATTACACAAGCACAAATTAAGAGTGCGAGTTTTGTTACCATATTTTAGCTTGCCTGTGACTGCAGTTCAGCTTGGTACGTACTAAATTTTACTATTGTTAATTGTTCAGATTCATTTAATTCAAGTTCAAAGTTAAATCTGTTATTTCTAAATTGCGTAGATTCAAGTAGCTTTTGAAATGATTGTTGAGGTAGCCCAAGACTAACCTTATTTTATTGAATTTCGCAGTGCTTCAGAAACAAAGTTCACTATTAATTTTAGTCACTAAATTAACTTTCAGTTTTCCAGTTTTATTAATTCTTTTGCTAAATTAAGTCAGAGTGAAGCGAAATTTATTACTTCTGACAAACATTCAGTTTTCACGCAATACGTGTAACCTTCAGTTGCCACGCTTTTAGTGCTAAATATATGTGCATTAATCTTTCATTTTCAGTTATTATAGTAGTTGTCCATGGGACTGGCGACCATAATTTTCCTAAAATCTTAAATATCTAATTAACGCCAATTTATTGTTAACGTAACGACCGCACATTAACTTTCTTTATTAACTTTACCCCTTTTCAAAATTAATTTCCACCAATTTGATTTGCATTTTTCCTTTCATTTAGATGTAACCCTTTCCTCCCTCTTTACTGACAGATTAACTGCGGTGACGATTGCTTTTCCCAAATTTCCATTAGGTACACGCGGTTTAATTTTTCACTGTGATTAAGGTCGATAAGTGAGGGGGAGGTTACAAGACACACTGATCTGGGCTTGAGAGGACCTCAACTATCGACTAGATGTGTGTTGTGGGACGAATGGTGTTCACATTGAATGCTTTTAAGAAAAACTGTATGAGTTGTTCTTTCAATTGATGTATTACTTATAATTGGAAGTTGAATGTAATAAATCCTACAAAGCCTTAAAATCCCGACATTCATTTTGAACCACGAGGTATTAGAAGTGGAATTTTTCGTTCAGAGTGTTGCAAATTACTAGAAATTTCATTTAATTAATTATTACTTACAAAGTCTGCAATGTGTTAATATAAATTCAAAAGTTCAAAAAATCATGTACAAATGCCTTTTCTCCTACAAGGTATGACTCATATAAATAATTTATTTGTGGGCATCTCCTTAGACATCCATATGCAATACTTATCATATATATGTTTGATCCACATTTCTTTAAAAAACCGTCGATCGTATAATTTTGATAACCTGTTAACGATTGGAAATGTTATATTATGAAAAAATTAACTGTTTACTTGTAACACTTTCTTACTTTAGTCCCATATTTGTTTCTAGTCACAGAAACTCGTGGTTAGTTGTTTTTCATTTACTGAGATTTTTTTCTACAGCTAGCTCTGTTCATTATCCATAGTTTTATCACTATGTCATATCTACAAAACGATTCCGCTGTGAGAGCAAAAATTTATGATTTGCACAGTTTGTCCAATTTATTTTGTTTATCATCCTCAAACATTTTAAAACTGGTAGCGTTTGTAAGGACTGTCGCGTAATACAGGGTGAAGCGTCGATCCATCGAGGAAATAATGGACGAATTTACATAATGCACATCCAAGTTTATTGACATTCTGTGTATACATTTTCATCGTACTTCAACACGACCTCCGTCTGTTTTAAAGCATTGCTTCCTTCGTTGAGGAGCAGACATTAATGTAATTTGAAACGTGCCTTATCTAATAACCGACGCTGCATCCCTGTTTCGTGCACTTAGAGCCTGAAGATCGCTTTGTTTCGTTCATCCTTCACTTCATGTACCGACAAGCAGAGCAGTCAGAGGGTGCCAAATCAGGTGAACGCGATCGCCATAGTCTTGGTGAACCTTTACCTGTCCATCTGCTGGCGAGTTTTCCATTTACGTACTCATTATTGTAGCAAAATGGGGCCGTCCTGTTGGAAAAAAAACAGTATGAGGTATGCCTTCTTGCTGAAGTCGTTGTTTCAGGAATTGCTCCATCATATCGTGTTATATGTTTGCTGTAACTGTTTTTCCGCAAAAATGAATCAAAATCATGCATTCACTTTTGGAGTGCCTATTTGCCATTCAGTGATAGCGTGCGGTGGCTCGATATCCCATATGCAGCAGTTATGTTCTCAACCTTTCCGCAAATGTAGAACGTGGTCTCATTAATAAAGAAAAAAATATTACCCATTAGGTGTTCGTTGTGCGCAACTTCTGTCAAATCGTAACAAGCAGTTTGGCAAGCTCCGCAATTTTCGCGGCCTAACTTGTGAAGCACCACAAAGTGGTACGCTTGTTTCTTTAGCGTGAAGTGCAAAACATCCAAATTCGTTGATTTTGGCGCGTCTAACTCATTTGTTAAAGGTGATGTATTGGAATTTGCTTCGATTGTTTCTCTGACACGCTGAAGAGTGTCTTGTGGTTCAGGAGGCCTTCCAGATCGTGACTCACCTCTTGTTGGTGCTGGCTTGTGAAATCTCGATGTAAACTCCGGTTACATCTCCAAACTGTACAATCGCGTCATAACAAAAGCCACACATTCTTCTACCGCAAGCATTCTTCTCGATTGCTTTTAAAAAGAAAAAAATAGGTACTGAAATGTATTATAATTATGTATTATGTAAATGAAGCCATTATTTCTTAGAAATGGATCGAGACTTTATGACCAACATGTATTACGCTCAAGAAATGGTTCAAATGGCTCTGAGCGCTATGGGACTTAACATTTGAGGTCATCAGTCCCCTAGAAATTAGAACTACTTAAACCTAACTAACCTAAGGACATCACACACATCCGTGCCTGAGGCAGGATTTGAACCTGCGACCGTAGCCCTCGCGCGGTTCCAGACTGAAGCGCCTAGAACAGCTCGGCCACTCTGGCCGGCATTTCGTTCATTAACCCATATTTCATTGCGTGTCAAAGCAAAAAAAGTTGGGATTATTGGAGAATCAAGTAAACAATTATGATTGATTTTAATCTGATAATTAACAATAAAATATAATGGTCACAGTGTTACCATCAGAAAACAGGACTGAAACTTCAAGTTTATTTCAATGCTCAATTACATATAATGGCTCACAGATGCTACTGTATTTCTTCATCAAAGGTCAGGTTTCTATTACACAGTGCGACGGGGCGGTAAATAAAGTGCGGTTGAAGAGTTCACACGAATGTGCATATACAAATGTTCGTTAAAAATGTTAATGCAAATTTTGTCTCTCGCGTATGTGTCAGGGAATGATTTTCACAGTTGGTGCATTAGTACACTGTTCCACACCCGCGCATTAGTTATAGTTTTTGAATTAATATTCATGAGTACAATTTATGCTAGGGAACAAAAATTAGGCGACTGTTATAGCAAAATTAGTTTTTTCACGACACGGTTCAATCACTATTTATTGGCGTTGTCCTTTTCTTTCACACAGTGAAACTAGCACTGGTGAGACGGTTTACGGTTTTACTTTAATAATAGTTTGACTCCGAGCCCCCAATAGCAGTAATGTAAGCTGCTATAATCGAAAATTGCTCAGTCAATTCGAAAAGAACCACAAGATGGCCGCTCGCTTATATAGGCCCGGATGTCCAACCCCCTGGTTATTTGAGTACCAGTCTCACCAGTTAAGATTACAAATTTTGATACATACATCCCTCGACAGAAATAAGTACACTATAGGAACCGCGCTAAAAAGTACATCTTATTTACTGTAGTACATTAATTTCTAGGATTATTCTATCGTCCGTATATCAAGTTGTAGTTTTTGCCACTAAGCGCAAATTTGTTTGTTTACATCTGTGCTGCAAAGTTTTAGCATAGAACTGCATGTAGCAACATTTTTGGCGTAATCTATAGCGATCTACACATTGCGCTGCTCAAAATCTTCATATCTATAATAATTAATTAATTATGGGCGATAAATGTTAATAATAATTTGCAAACATTGAAAACTTTTGCGAGGTACATGTATAGTATAACTTAACTAGTTTAAAATACGTGTGATGGCACCCAAAATATTATATGGTGCCGTTCTTTACGTCATGAATTTTCTATTGAGTTTTATTAATAATTTTGCCTCAAACTTTGTTTATTGCTCTTTACGTGCTTAATTATTTTTGAACCTTAACATATGAGTACGGGACTCGACCCGCTATAACGAGACGTTTTTAATGAGTGCTCGCTCATCCCTGTAAGTTGTTTTTTTACTATTTTTATCAATCTTTCAGTATTCGTGATATTAACCGATTTTGAGATTACTATAACTTTTGCGTCTCGTGACTTGAAATAAAGATCGATCTTTCAGAAGGTGCATATTGCTGACCACAATCCGCTGCCGCATCGATCTTCGCCGTAAGCTACACAGTTTCCGCGTAAAGCGCGAAAAACCAAACAACGCCCCAAGCTGCGGGCCACGTGGCCGCCCGGCGGCGAAGACCATCCAACCAATCGTTGCAAATCTCGCGCGGGCGCGCCACGCGCTTCCGCGAATCGCGCGCCGTTTAGCGCGCTCGCTCTCCACAAAGCAGTCCTTGCATACTAGACCTATTCATCTAGTAACGGGTGGTTTGTACCGTCACAATACCCCCACTTGCTAGCGCATGCACGCAGTAAATGCGGCAGCAAGTGACACCAACAGAACAAGGACCAAAAAACGAAAAACGTGAGGTAAATATCGCCACTAAAATGAATACGTCAAAAACTACGGTGACTCGTTCAGAAGAAGGGATATGTTTTACAGTATCTAAGACGAAACAGTGCATATAGGTCAAAGTTATGTATTTTAGAGCCCATATTTAACACTTTTTTTGTTTTGATCCATATTACCACCTCTGAAATTTGCGTAAATTACAATTTTAGGAACAACAGTACCAGTTCAAGTATTGCAAAGGTATCAGAACGATTTTTGCTTATAATTTTCGACTCAGCCTTTTCGGACTAGGGTGCCTTATGTCAGATTGATGCAGTTGCCCTCCTTCATCATACCTGAAAGTTTGTAGCGGAGTCACTCTGAACCCCATTAAATAGCTGGGAATAAAGGCACGGAACGATTTATAGTGGAATGTTCACATGAAACGAACTGTAGGAAAGGCAGATGTCAGACTGCAATTCATTAGAAACATCCTCAGGGAGTGTAGTCCACTCGGGAAGAAGGCAGCTGACAAAAATCTCATTCGACCGTGACGAGTATTGCTCGTCAGTCTGGGATCCTTTCCAGGTAGGGCTGATAGAGAAAATAAGATCCAAATAAGAGCAACGCGTTTCGTCACAGGTTTCTTTAGTAAGAGAAACCGTCACGGTGATGCTCATCCAACTATAGTGATAGACGTTACAAGAGAGGCCGTTTGCATCACTGTGCCGTTTGCTATTAAAATTCCGAGATCGTTCTTTCCTAGAAAGTTACCCACATTGCTCCTTTCTGTCTCACGAAGGGACCACGTCTTTTAAATTAGGTATAGTTCACACAGGGGCCTACCAGCCACCGTTCTACAAACAGTACCAGCCGCCATACGACATAAGATGGCGTTCAGAGAATAAATATAGTACCTAAGTCCCAATTAAATAAAAGACGGGAGTTCTTCTCCCCCTTCAGTATGGCAAAACATACGCCTGCGTGCAAAACGAGCCCTATTGGAAGGAGCTGAGAGAATGATACTCTTTAGTCGAAATTTTTTTCTGTTTCTACGTATATTGCTCACCTGCTTGCTCATGTTTTGTTGTTGCAGCTCAGAGGTTCGCACTGATGGAGACAAAGGTGGTGCTGCTACACATGCTGTCCAGATTCAGCCTGGAAGTGGTTCCCAAGACTCCGGTGCCACTCAAAATTCAGCCAAAGCCAAATCTCTTGATCCGAGGTGGGGCTTGGCTGGGCCTTCGACGCCGGACTTGACTGATTGCGTGCAGAAACGAAACTTAGTCTATGGCGACCTCAGCAGTGTATCACATTAAGCGTGATGTACAAGAAAAACCGAAAGTTAATGCCACTTATTGAAATATTTACTTGTTGGATCAAAGAAAAGTTTCATATTATGCGGTATGACATTAATTGAACTTTGCTGTTTTAAGATAGCCAGGGATATTCGAAGTATACCGCCATATTATTCACCCAGATGAGTTTTCGAGGTAATTAGTTTTCTTGCTTTCAGACGAGATATTCCTGATTTGACAAACATCTTTGTCAATCTCTAGCCTATGTAACTTCTTCATACTGTTTTATGACTGTAATTAGAGTCTTCTACATTATCTGTTACATGTTGCAGATTACGCTGTCTTGTCACGAATTTCACAGATTTTGTCTCGGTGGCTGAGTTGGTGAGGAGTGGCGTCGAGACGCTACCTGTCACCCGGTTCCGTAAGGCGGAGGGGCACGACGGCTGTTGATTATCTCGCTACGTGAAGCGGACGAGCCCGGCAGTCTCGTCACTTACTGGCGGCCTCTTTTTCCACAGAAAAGTGACGGCTCGAAAGTGGGTGCTCTACCAGGTGGACGGGCAGTCAGTGGGCACCTCAGGCCCCAGTTTAGAGTCAGTCACAGCCGCTATATTACCGGTAATACTGGCGGCATCACAGAAATTCACCCACACTAAAACTGC
This sequence comes from Schistocerca cancellata, assembly GCF_023864275.1. Lineage (NCBI taxonomy): Eukaryota > Metazoa > Arthropoda > Insecta > Orthoptera > Acrididae > Schistocerca > Schistocerca cancellata. Next base: position 81,108 of record NW_026047102.1, read on the forward strand.
AGCGACAGTGCGAATATTTTGACGAAAAAGTAATAAAGAGTAAACACCTACAAAATAATTGATGATCGGTATTTGGCAAGCAGGATGGAAGTATATGGAAGGGGAAGGGAAATGTATGGAAATTATCAGACTTACTCAACCAATTGAACGCACAACGAGAGTTATATGAAGATAGAAGTTTCAGGACATTATACTCGCTGAGTTACGTTAAATGAGTGAGGGAAAATTAGTATTCCAGAGTAGGAGAGATTGAGGCACGTCTACGCACGGTCCGCTTTTAGGCAGAGCAGTTTCTTCCCGAAGCGCTGCCGATAATGGATGACAAGTGCTGCCACAAGCTTCGTGGCTTCAGCAGAGTGAACATTTTAGCGTGAAGATCATATTTGTATGAGCAAGGTGAGTAAATTCTGATACTCAAAAATCGAAGCTCCTAGGGAGCACCACCTTTAGAATTGACAATAGGTGAATTTACACTGATCAGCCAGTACATTAAGACCGCCTACCTAATATAACAGCCGGTGTGTCCACTTTTGGTACGGATAACAGTGGCGGCGCGTCGTGACCTGGAAGCAGCCAGACCCCGGTAGGTCGCTGGGGGGAACTGGCACGTCAGTGGCACGCACGAGTCACGCAGTTCCCGTAAATTCCGGGGAGAAGGGCGGTGAGCTCTGACGCCACGTTCAACCACATCAACTGCAACTCTCCGCTGTGTTCCTCGAACCACTCCGTCACACTCGTGGCTTCGTGACATGGAGCATTATCTTGCTGAAAAATGCCACTGCCGTCGGGAAACATGATCGTCATGAAGGAGTGTACACGGTCTGCAACCAGTTTACGATACTCCTTAGCTGCCTTATACGAGCTCCTCCGGCCCCAGCACGCGCACGTGAATGTTCTCCAGAGCATAATGGAGCCGCCGCCACCTTGTCTTAGTACGGGCGTGAAAGAACTGTTCACCTACAAGATGAAAGATTCGCGCCCTCCCATCGGCAAGAAGGTATCGGAATTCATCAGATCGTGTAACGCGCTCCCTCCGCGCCAGTGTCCAGTGTCGGTGGTCTTCTGCCCATTTCTGTCGCAGTTGCCAGTGTCGTGCTGTTAACACTGGCACATGCACGGGTCGTCGGCTGCGGAGGCCCATCCTTAGGAGTGTTCGGTGCACTGTGTGTTCAGACACACTTCTGCTGTGCCCAGCAGTAAAATCTGATGCTAGTTTCGCCACAGTTCGCCGGATGTTCTGTTCCACCAGTCTGCCCAGCCTGCGATGTCCAACATGTGTAATGAAGGCTGGCCGCTCAACCCCACAACTGCTGTACATGGCTTCACCTTGGTTTCACCAAGTGTTGAAGACACCACAGGACTCCTCGAACCGGGTTCGATTCCCGGCGGGGTCAGGGATTTTCTCTGCCTCGGGCATGGGTGTGTGTGCTGTCCTTAGGTTAGTTAGGTTTAAGTAGTTCTAAGTTCTAGGGGACTGATGACCATAGATGTTAAGTCCCATAGTGCTCAGAGCCATTTGAACCATTTGAACTCCTCGAACATCCGACAGGTCGTGCGCAGTTTCCGAAATGCTCGTACCGCACCTCCAGGCGACCACAGCCTGCCCTCGGTCAAACTCAGACCGCTCGCTTTCCCCATTCTACACACGGACAGAGCGCCCACTGGTGCTACGTGCACAGTGCGTGGGCCTGACCAGCAGTCAGTCCTCGCCAGCAGACGATGCCATCGCCGGGACGGCTTTATATCGATAGTTGGTCGATGGTTACAATCTTCTGGCTGATCAGTGTATCTGCGTTTACAGGAAATTATGCTACATTACAAGATACATTCGTACAACGTGAAAGCCTCAGAGTTACTACTGTAGTTTCGAAACTAATTCTAACACGACGATTTGGCACGTTTACGGACTGTTTTGCTTTGCAGTCCAAACTGATATGCCAGTCAAGAAAACTTCAAGACAGTTGCAGACACAATCTAAAAAAGTGGCAGCACAGGAGAATAAGAGATATAAATTACTAAAAAAGTTATTTGAACGTAATGAATTTCAAGTGGAAAGAATTAATTTTATGAGATCAACGACTGATAAGGGCAAGAAATTGCTAAAAGCAAGAACAAGGAAAAATGTGGGTAGGCCTCCTCTGATGTCACCAGGCTAGCATTCTGTCGAAAGACAGGTCTTTCACAAGGTAACTCTCCAAGCTCTCCTGTCTTCCGCCACCTCTCTCGGGTCCGCTTCACTTTATGTCGTCTATCCTTTTGTCACTCCTCCTTCATCTCCGTCTCCTCTTTCGAACCAATCCTTTCAAAGCGTCAGTTAACAAGCACTCCCATCTCAACGAATGTCCCATACAGTTCTTCTTGTTTTCTTTTGCAACCAGCAGAAGTCTGGTGAAGAGAATGAACGCTGTCTTTGTATTTATTGATTGAAAAGATACAACCAATCAAAAAAAATCACGAATGGTTCCACAGCTTTACATGTAAAAGGTGAGCTCACGACGAATGTATCATTGGAAACACATTTTTCGTGTGAAAGTCGGACAATGATAATGAATGGTCGTTTAATTAGCATTCAGACTTCTGAGTAGGCCATAGCACGCTAACAGCTGGAATTTCGCAGGAAAAATTATTTCCACTATAATTTTTGTGCTTTTTTATATTAATTGATGTAAGTAAACCTGTATCAAATAAATTTAAAAACTTTACTAGTGCGTTTTATTTACTCATTAGTGTGTTCTATGATACGCGTAAATGGACTCTCATAGGTGCGTAATCCTGCCCTACACCCGCTGTACGTTTACGCACTCGACCTCAGCCTATGTAAAATAGTTTCCCGCTCTTAAATGTAATGGAGAGTCAAAAGTATGTATTCCAATTTCTACTTTAAAATCGTGTTGTAAAGTTAAACAATATTAAACACGATAAATCTAAACAATTTTTTTTTAATTCCGAAAGAAATCCTCGTAATTGTGCCTCAGTCTCCCTAGTGGCAGACGTAAAGCTGTGACGCGACGGATAGCAGGGGGACGACGTGCTGGGCATTTTCCCGCGAAAGACAAAAGTTGTGGGTTCGAGTCTCGCCATGATTTAATCTGCAACGAAAATCCAGAGCTGGTGTTCGTGCAACAACGACGGGTCGTGCAAGCGACCCGTAGCTCGGTTTGCATTTCTGGGCTAACGGTGGACGTCTCCATCTCTTATCTCGAACTGAATGGGAGGAAAAATCTGTGCGAAGAAACAATCAGAGATATCCGTGCTGTCTGCGTTCGCGTGCCCTGTGCATGGGATAGCGAAGTGCGCCAGTGAAACAAAACTGGGAATCACGAAGGTCCACTCCGAATGACGTCTGACCGTACACGTGAAGTCGTCTTGAGGCGCTCTGCCTGGTCCATGATACAGCCTCTGTGGCAACCACAAGAGACGGACTGGGACGGTATGATGTTCTGAAAATAACCTGAAAAGATAGTAACGATCTTTCCAGGTGTAAGTTTTTTTGTTTCCGCTACACCTGCTCATTAAAGCACCACTGTGGAGGCCCCGGAGAAGCGATTGTAAACAAACACAGTGGTAAGCCTTCAACAGCGTAATAGGTTAAAGATAAATCTGGTTGATTTCCGTCTGGCTGTTTTTCTGCTGAATTCTAGCACTGCAGTGAAGTTCCCCCAGGAAAGAACGTCAGCCTTTCGCCAGGATAGTTCAACCACAGCGCTGCCACATCTAGGCCTGTACACCTGTCGGATTTTTCTGTTGGGGTTTCCTATCTTTAGCCGAACTATCCTTTTCAAGGCACCACAAGCTCGCCCTTTGCCATCTCCCGTTTCCTACAATCCAAGTCAACTGCATTGCCCCGGGCCCACACGAAATTTGTTTCGTGGACGTGGGAGTAGAATTTATTGTGAAAGCTGCGAAGAAATCGTAGAGATGTTTCTCAAAGTATTGCTGCCACAATTCAAAATGGAAATAATAAATATCCTAACAACTTAATGGAGGCCGCCAATGCTCGCTGACTTTCATGAACACAGAAAGCACAAATACAGATTAATTTTAATAAATAAAGACGTGCTGTACCAACTACTTAAAATTCATACAAACGATATCATTCATAGATGTAGGATCTCTAATCATAAAGGTACCAAATTTTTATTTTACTCTGTGCATACTTCAAGGATAGGAAGACGCTTTACAGAGTGCATTCCATCATTCAAAGAAGCTATCTGATGGAAACCACGACGGAATTTATAAAGCTAATACAACGGTAATGTTCTACAGAAATAGTGCAGCCCGAATCAAAACTGTTGTTTTCGATGACAAGATATTCAAAAAAGTCTCATCATCCAGATATTTCGGTTTGTCAGAATTGACATGAAGCCAGTAAAGCTCTTGAAATGAAATAGTGGACTACTTTCTGGCCACCCAAAACCAGCCGTTTACAGATGTAAGAAGCAAAACATGAGTCACGTACGCTAAAGACAGCAGTAAACATTTCAGACAGATAAATGAAAGGAGTAAAAACTCTAGAAGAAGACAGAGATTGCAATACATCCACAAAGTAATTGAAGACGTTTACGCACGGAGCACGTTACTACTAAAGGGTGTACATAAAGCCCGGGAACATTTTCAATTATTTATTGCACAAGAACTAAACACTGTACAGATGTCAAACACAGTGCATTTTGAAGAGAATTATTTTTATTTTATTTATTTATTTATTTATTTATTTATTTTGCAAACATTCGATATGCGAACCATGAGTGACCCGGCAGACGTCAATACGGTAATCGATTTCTTGCCATACGCGTCCCTCGTGGCATCGTCGACTGTGGAAGTCGCTTCCTGTATTCTCTCCCGGAGCTGTGCTACATCACGAGGTAGAAGCGGTATATACACCAGATCTTTAATGTGTCCCCACAGAAAAAAGTCACACGGAGTGGGAATATTTCCGCACAGTTTTGCATTGCTATCCTAACTGATACCCCAGTGAATGAAACTTTAAGACAATATCAGTTGGAGCCGCAATATAAAAATGTGAGGCCACATGAGAATAAAAGGTAGCAATTGCTAAAAACGCTACTTGAATCTAGTGATTCTCAAAGAAGAAATTCTACGGAGTCAAGGACTGATAAGGGAAAGAAATTGCTGAAAGTAAGAACAAGGAAAAATGTAGATAGGTCTACTTCTGCTGTCATTAGTGTTCTGACCAAAGGCAGGTTTTCAAATCGTAACTCTTCTATCTTCAGCGATATTCTTCTGGTTATTGTAATTTCCGCTTCTCTTCATGTCGTCTTCATCTTGTATCTCCTGCGTGGTCTTCGTCTGCTCCCACAAACTAGTCCTTCCAAAGCGTCTATTACCAAGCACTCCCCTCTCAACAAAAATATTCCCATCCAGTTCTTCTTTCTTTCTCTTACAACTTAGAGTAGTCTGGTGAAGAGAATCAAAATGGCTTTTGTATTTAGTGACTGAAACAATACAACCAATCAAAAATAAATAAACAATTGGTCTAGGGCTTTACTTGTAAAAGGTGGGCTCACGATGATTGTGCCACAGGAAACACATTTTTGGTGTGTATAAATTGCATCTAAAACAGTGATAATGAATAGGGCTTTAATTAAGATTCATATTTCTGTGTAGGTCATATTATGCTAACAGGTCGAAGTTTATCAAAACATTTGTTTGGTACCAGACAAATTGTGTTACCATGTTCATTAGTGTAAGAAAGACTGTAATTTTGTTTCCTCCCAGTAAAACATATTTTGGAAATATTAGTAGTGCGTTTTATTTACTCATTAGCTGTGTTCTGTCTGCGTAAACGTGCTCCCTTAGGTGCGTAGACTTGCCCCGCGATCGGGGTACACTCACGCATCGACGTGAGTCTATATAAAATTATTTTGCACTCTTAAATATAATATTGAGTGAGAATTATATACACCAAGTTATACTTTAGTAACCATGTCATAAGAGTAAACAATCGTAAACAAGATAAAACCAGCCAAAGAAATTCAAAAAATACCGAATATAAGTCCGCCTAAATCCGGCCTCCCTGTTCTTCCTGTTTCGCACAGGCTCCAGGACGTGGGTCGGTGTTGTTATAGTCAGAACACGATTGTGCCTTCACAACCGCCACACGTCACAGCAATAAAATAATCTGCCTGCCAATTGTTCCCCAAGGTTACTACTGTCGCAATAGGTTACATCCGGTTGCAAGAGCATGCAAGTCACGGACATCACTGATCAGCTGAGACGTTCTTCTCGCTACTTCTTACACACATATACATCAATTCACCCTTCCTGTTTCAAAAACAAGTTTGTTACTTCTCCGGTTTCCCTGTGCTCTTCCCCTGCTTCAGGTCAAGACAACTTCCAGTTTATCGAAAACACTACTCGCGTTTTCCCCAGCAGTCCAACCCATTCCTCCCATCTTCCTACAGCTGTCTTCACCCAGTTAAATAAAATTTTTACAGTATTTACTATTAGTTAACTCATTCATTCATCTCCTTTAGCAGACACTGTGAAATCTGCTGCATGCCTGAGCACCCAATAGTCTGATAACATCAAAATTTTCTTATTTTTAATTTGTTTCTTCATTGCAATTTACAAAAACAATAGTTCACTTCTAAAGTAGTTAAGATAGAGTACTTATTGCTGAGTTGGTAGAAGTGTTCAAAAACAATGAGTCTTCTGCATAAGCGAGAAGCCTCAAGACAGTTCTAAGTAGAATGAAGAGGTGTTAGAGAGCAACACTGCACCAAACCAAAATACCTGGGAGTCAGCCTAGATCGTACACTGTCATTTAATCCTGCTGTTATCTTCAGGTCAATATGAACTGAGAAGGAATTTGTTCTTCCATAACCGTTTAACATTTAAATGGTTTTGCTACAAGCCTGGTGACTGTTTTTATAAACTTTCTAAATGCCTTAAATCTCAAATTTAAAAAATTACTTGTCCCCTTGCTAAAACTTAATTTGTTAAACTTCTATTCCTTGGGTCAGTACAGCGTGGGGGGTCATTCACAGAATGTGCAAATGTCAGAGTCAAGTTTTATTTGTACAAGCCTGAGGTATAAGCATAACTGTTTTTGTAGCCGAGCAAATACCTGATTCCTTATTGTTGAATGTCCGAAGCTCAAGTAACAATACAAGTCGCTCACTGCGTCCAAATTATTGTAGCACATTATCTCTAACAGTTACGTTTTGTCAGCTGGTCTGTGGAGACGTAGTTCACGTACCTATCGTACTAATTTCTTTATTGTTATTATGACAAAACGAATTCTTTCCGATGAGCATTCGGAAGCATTAGTAAACGCATCTGACAAAACAAGAAAATGACACCAGTGATGACAACATTCGTGCTTTATCTCATACAGAAGAAATTTCATATATTGATACATCAAATGACAATGTGCAAGCTGTTCAACTGATTCACTCTAAAGACAAAGTATCACTTGGAGCTTTTGCAAGTTATGACAAACGATAATAAACAGAGCATTGTGGTGGAAATGACTAATATTGAGAGTCGAAGAGTTTATGGGGATAGCCGGGAAGCTTTAGATGAAATTACGCTTGAAGCTTATATTGACTTGTTATTATGGGCTGGTGTATTAGTCACATGGAGAATCAACAAAGAGTCTGTGGGATCCAGAGACAGATTGAAAGTTAGACGGTCATATTTTTCTGGGTCGTTGGCTATTGATTCTGTTGTTGTATGTAAACACAAACTCTGAGACTGAGATATTATTATCGCGAGAGGTAGCGAGCAAACAGTTGCTAGCTGTTGTCCTGGAGAAAAGCCGCGCTCCAGGAAACGTCGCAGCCTGCTAGCGGCGCCACAGGAGATTTCGGTATTAATTGAGAATTTTTTTGGTACTTTGCATTTCTGCTGTGCGTAGTTGTTGCTAGCTTGCGCAATGGAGGGACTTTGTCAGATTTGTGTACGCATACACTGAAAGTAATCATGCGACCAGGTGCGTGCTTATTGATCTTAGACATTGTGGAATAATTAAAGTTTTTGCTAATTTTCCGAATATAGCAAGTTAAAAGTTTTTATTGATTTCATTCATTTCTTTACACTGCTTAAGGCTTGTTGACTAAACGCCTCCGATCGTTTAACTTCTATAAAACTAAAACAAAGGAAGTGTCATCAGTAGCTGTGTCCAACATTTCACTATGCATGGATTGTAGTATTTCTTTTGAATTATTTTAGCACGTTGCTGGCTCCGATATTTTTATGCAGTTGCAGCGGCAGGTTAAGGTACGTTGTCTGCTGCTTGCAGCAATATAGCAGTATAACTGTTTGGAGATGTTAGAGAATATTCGCAAAGTCACAGTCAGATACTAGAGAACTGATTTTTCTCGATGTGTAGAAAGAGTAATTAATTTTTGATTCGTTATCTAACAGAATATTGACATGTCGGAAAAAGGGTTTTCACAATACAAGTTGTACGGCAACATATCAGACTGCGTGATAACGGTAGTAAAGTTTCATTAGATGGCCTTGCAGGTTTTTTAGAGAAAAAGTGTACTGTCAGAGATGGAGCATTACACATTCCCGTATGTCTTTCACCTCGCTAATACTAATAACTACAATTTTTTGATGACGTATTGAACTTTCAAGGTAGAACCTTCTTTCCTGCCGTAATGTTGCTGAAACGGTCCTATTGCATCTCATGTGTGTCACGTGTTGATGACAAGTATGATCGAAGAGCACGAAGAGTAAGTGACGAATTGATACCGGTAAGAGTTCTGTCGGATAAGTGGGTGGAAATGCTTTCAGTCCCTTATAATCCTGGCGTAAGCAACCGTGCATGAACAACTGGTGGCTTTCTGAGGACGTTGTGCCGAGCAAACCCTCAATATTGGGTAAAGAATGGACATTGTGTGGTAGTGCTACTACTTATGTTTTGAAGACACAGGTCTATACAGCAAAATTATCTGGACAAGCAACCGAAAAAATCAAAATATGAAGTTTATCGTGGATCTGACACATGAACTAAGAGGACAAAGTGCCACATGTGACAACTTCTTCACATCATATGTATTAGGCCAAGGACTTATCAAAAGACATCTTACAATGCTGATGACAGTAAGAAAAAAATAAGCCCAAACCCCCTACTCATATATATCAAGCAAAGAAGATGTTCAGACTCAGAGTTCTTTTTTACTAAGGACACCACGGTCGTACTTTCCATTCCAAGGAAGAACAAACAGGTTGTCCTGATGAGCACAGAGCACAACAGTGAGGAAATAAGCGACAGAGAAGATAAGAAACCAAAAATGATATTGGACTACAGGGCAAGTAAGGGAACAGTTGGCACATTGGATCAGCTTAATGACAGCTACACATGCAAGAGGAAAAGCAACCACTGGTCAATAATTATCTTCTACAATATTATTGATGCTTCTGTCTACAATTCTTTTGTGCTGCGGAGCGAAACAAATCCAGGGCGAAAAAAAAATGTCATTACAAGAGAAGAATATTTCTTTAACAATTGCGAAGTCTCCTAGTCACTCCTTACATTGAAGTTAGAAAAATGCTGCCACAAAATGAGCTGTCAGTGGCCATTGTTAGAAAAATACAAACAGGAAGTTCCACAACACCAAGCTAAGCAGTGGCAACCAAAACTGCAAACGTTGCAAAAGCAAATTCTGTCCTTGAAGTTGTGACGACGAGACACAAATGAAGTGTTCAGATTGTAATAAACATTTTTGTAATGCTCACGTTAGGTACCACTATCCCAATTGTGAAATTCTAAGTAAAACTATTTTAATTTTTGCTGTGATTGAAGTTTGTACGCTTAGTAAAACACTGTTGCGTAACTGCTCACTGAGGGCAAGAAATTACATAATTATTGAAATGTTGGCTTGTTTATATTCTAACAAATAAACCTACATTTAAAATAATAATTTTAACAATTTATAATAACCATGCCCTTTAAATATAACATCGGTTCATTAACACCCGAAAGAGCATATGTGTACAACTTTTTTAAGGAAGGAGGCGGGATTAAGGAACACTGCACTAATCTAAAAAGGTAAATTTATGTAAGGAAAAATATTATACGTAAACCAACTAGTTCAAAGGGGGAAGCGCAACGAGAACTTTTTCGATCGGCACTGGGAGTCTTTTCAGGTCGGAGAATGTTCGGAACCAGTGTGGGAGGCGTCTGGCCACAGCAAAGAAGTAGATGTCGCCTTAAATGAGACTGTCTGGATTGTCACCAGACGCCTGAGGCCTACACCTCTCCACGAAGTTTACCCACTTGCGGCCACAGTACCACTAAATACCAGATGCAAATTAGCAAATGAAAAAGCAGCCAATAGGCAACGGCTTTTGATGTATAACCACCAATCAGTTGCAACACGTTGTAAGAGGTCCACGATTAAGGAATTTGTTGCTAGCGCACTCGAGCAGATGTAATTTCGATGGATTGCTCACACGCTGCCTGCGATATGTAAGCTATAAGAGAATCTCAGCCCAGAGAGCTGTGTTGTATGCAGTAAGAGCAGTGTCTGTAGCACTATGAGTAAGTAGTAGCTAGCAGGCGTGTGTGTGGAGTTGGCTGGGCCGGTCGTGGGGGAGCGATGGCGGTGCCTGAGCATTTTAGTACAAGGTAAAAGCAGCCTCGCGCATATGTACTATTGTTATATCAAGTCCCAGGGAAACGTTTTTTAAAAAATCTCTTAATAATAATCTTTAATTAAAATATTAACTTTTGACAATCATTCATCTCAATTTAAAGAATTTGCTAATTCCTCCAGTCCATGGTCATGCCGATTATTGTAAAGAAAATTCAGTTGTTTCTTTTTATACATGACAAATCTATCGGCCAGCATTGCACTAGGCTGTGCCAGAAATATTTCTTGTAGGAGCAGATATATACACGTTATCCGGCGACCATGTTGAGGTAAGATTTTTCAGTTTATTCAGCATGATCTTTCAGCGCCATGACGCAGCACTGCTGACGTCCAAATTCACCATTTTATATTCACAGTCTTGAAAGGTTATAAATGAGCCACAATTTTATTGAGAGATTAGTCACATTGTATTATTGGTAGGTTACAGAATTTTTTATTGTTAGGTTACGCTGAATGTGAATGCTATATATATTTATATTTTTTTTGTTAAGAGGTTACAACGTAGTCAAGGAAGAACTTTATCCAACGGATAGTACCGCTTCAACACCGACCTAAGATCCGTCGCGTATCATTACAGTAGGACTCTCTGCAAAATAAAAATCTGCACCCCAAAGCGGAAATCACACAAGGGCAGCAACTACAGTATAGTACATGGAGAGCACTGAACAGATTAAGGACACGAGTCGCAAAATGCAAAATAAAATCGTTAAGTGAGGCTACTCTGTAGATGATCAGTGAATGCGGAGAAACACAGCCTATTGAACATTCACTCATGTGCCGAGGATCGAGTTCGGTTCCAAAGCGGAAAACCTGCTTTCATGCAGTGACAAGGGATTAAAGCTGCAAAGTTTTGGAAGAAGAGAGTGCAGATGTTCTGTCCCGTACACCGAAGGTAAAGTAATATGTCACAGTCGCAAGTGGCACAGACACTTCCATTGTGGTCGAACAAGTCCGTATAACAAAGAACGGAATGGTAGGCCATCTTCCTGTGAAGGACGTAGGCCTTGAAGATCAGCGTATCACACGCGAGGCGATAGGGAAAAGTGGAGATTGGACTTGTGCACCATTTTGAACATGGCAAAAGTCCCCTCCCGCTGGGTTCCGTGATGGCCCACACTCATTGAAGAAGTCCGCTGAACGAAGGCAACACTGAAAATGTTGCGGCTGTCTCAGGACACTCCACATAATTTGTTCAGCCACTTGATCTCTCTGGATGAGCGCTGGGTGGGTCCCTATCAGCCCGAGACAAAGGAGCATAACAAATGGTGGAAACATACAGTTGCCACCGCCGAAAATGGCGAAGACCGAACCGTTACAGGGCAACAGGGTACACAGTGTTTTTTGGTACTGCCATGGTGTGGTTCTAACAGATTTTGCTCGTAAGGGTCAAACAGATACAGAATCAGCTCGTCGCATGAATATGTCTAGTGGGATGCTTCTACACCACAACGCCCTAACTCATTTTGCACAGCAGTTATACATTCTGCCGCTTTGCGCTGTCAAATACTGCCTTACGCCCCGTATTCTCCTAACACGGCACCCAATGAATTTTTCTTCTTTCCTCGGATGACGAAACCACAGCGATGCAGGATTTTCCATAATTAAAAACATGTGATATTCGGGGTGGAATATTTCCTCACAAGCCTAAATGCAGATTTCTACAACCTTTCTCTGCCATGTCATCAGTCGTTGGGAAAAATGTGTTGCATTGAAGGATGAGTAACCAGAGAAGAACTAATGCGACTGCTTAGTTTCCTTGTCGTAGCTTGATTTTTTTCGAGGTGATAACTAAAAATTTATGGCTGTTCGTCGTATCATGTTGAGGTCTAACGGAAACTAACACAGGTTGAATCAATAACCTGCTTGTTTACAGCTTTTATTCTTTACTGCTGTGCTAAAACTGAGTGAACATCTTTCTCAAATTCTATGAATCACGAAGTAATTACACTCTTTGCTCGGTTCTATAAATTCGATAACGATTTGCAGACGATCCGTCGTGTTCCATCGACTTGTAATCCATCTTTCCTCGTGATTCATCAAAACCAAATGATTATTCATTACGGTAAATGATAATTTTGATGAATATCTTACGGAGCACGAAGAGAAGGTTGATACGTCTAAAAGTCTATAGTGGTTTTTGTCTTGTCTGGCCATTTTTGTGAAGTGAGAACAGTTATTATATTTCTTCAGTTTAGGAGAATTATTTTCTTCCTAAGGTATTCATTAGACCTTGAATGACTCTAAATATCTCATCTGACATTTCTTAAATATGTCTTTATCTTCAGTATTAACTATTTGTGATTCATCTCCTGAACTACACAAACATTTAAAAATTTTGGACTGTTTGTATAAATTCCTTTCTGTTGTTAATTACTGTGCCATTTGCCATCTTAACTGATGAAATGTGGTCTCTATCCAACAGTGATTTCTATGTTGAATTCCTCATGTTCTTGTTAGTTTAGTCGATTCTCTTACCATTTTTTGTTGTGTTTCTCACTTCTTCTTGACGAAATTTTTGAATAGTATTGTTCAATTCTGCTGAATGCGTAATGTTCCTGCAGTTGTCTACCTGAAGTACTCACGTTCTCATTAACAGCAGCCTTCTTCCATTTGGAATTTCCTTTCCCTTTGATTTCTTTTCACCTGCAACTTCTTTCACTGTGTATCTACAGTATGTATCACTGTTAAATAACTACCCCTTTCCACACAGTCTGTGTAACCTTACATCCTGAAATGCTGCACCATGTTGTTCAATTTAATGTCTTCCCTGTGTTAAAGTAGTTTTTCTTGATCTATAGTGTTATTTCCTGACAGATGTGTTGGTTTCTTTCCGAATTTTTCTCTGTTTGTTCAAGAATCACTTGAAGTTAGTCAGATACGGATTCCTCTGCCAAAGAACAAATACATCCTAATGACCCAGAATATTATTGAAGTCAGTGAGGAAATAACACAATTCCTGCAAAGAAAGCTCTTGAATCTCCGGTGCATCAATTGTTATTGTGGTTTGCGATCTTTCAGATTTTCTCGACTTGACTGATAAAAACAGTCTGCAATATTATACATGTGTAAAATAATTTACTTTACATTTAATTGTTTTATGTGGCATTTCATAGTGCACTTTTGATGATCAAAGAAAACTTCGTCGGAATTTGACTTGCACGACCTAAATATTAATGGTTTGTTGCTTCTCTCTACAGTGTTGAAGTCGGTCTCTTAACAAACTTTATTCATAAGAGATTATTCACAAAGAACTTCAAAGTATGGATTTTTAGCAATAAATGACCACGTAATGTTAAAATGTGTAATTTAACGTTTACTAGTACACCGACATTTTAACATAAAAAAATTACAACGTTGCGGAATTTTGATTACTTTGAGTTTTCTTTACAAATGCATTATGAGGCATTGACTCTTACTCTTTCAATACTTTTTATGTACTATGCCTCTGTGCGGAATGGTGTGTTCGCATTCTGACCCATTTTCTTCAGGGACTTCTCAGCCAAATAGCAGGCGAGTTGGTAATAGGGCACAGGGAATCCCAGTTGAGACTATTTGGGATGACGTTTGCACTTACGACATTTGCGTACAGCCAAGTGAAGCCTGCTGTCAGAACAGGGGAAGAGCAGTGGAACAATTTTTGATTTCCAGTAGCTTACAAAAATACTGGCGGGCGACGACGTGGACAACCGCCGATATTTCGACTGGAGCACACACTGCCCTTTTCACGACACAAATGCAGAAAATAATCACTGTGCAAGGGAATTTAAAATCTCGGTTTGCGGAGAAATTCTGGAAAGATAACACACACACACACACACACAAACACGGACACGGACATTAAGTAAACGCTAGCACCAAAGATGACCGGCGTCAGAAGTTATCGATAGTGAAATTAATAATCAGCAGGTGAGGTAGCATTAACTCTGTCCCTCTGATTTTTGACAAGGGAGAGACCAGGATTCCATGCAGATTTTAAACAAAGCCCACCAACTATATTAAACGTTGTTACTGGTCCTACTCAGTCCTGAAAAAGTGACTAATATATATATGACATGACACAACTGCAAAAAAACGCTAGACATCCACCTTACGCAAATCAAGATCATCATTTATGGAACCTAAAAGGGCCAAGATTTTAGATGCTGGTTGTTGTGGATTGGCAGGAGACTCAACCCAGGAATACTAGAGGAAGCCGAAAGGCACGCGTTTTAGCTCACGCAGGCTGGCGTGAGGTCTGGAACAGGACAAGGAAATTAGAATTTAGAAAAACGGAAGTAGCTGGTGGAATACTTAACTTTAATCCATAAATGGTGAACGTCGGTCTGACGGTACATGAGCATCACAAGATCAATAGCAACTGATAATGGCGCCTTGCTAGGTCGTAGCAAATGACGTAGCTGAAGGCTATGCTAACTATCGTCTCGGCAAATGAGAGCGTATTTTGTCAGTGAACCATCGCTAGCAAAGTCGGTTGTACAACTGGGGCGAGTGCTAGGAAGTCTCTCTAGACCTGGTGTGTGGGGGCGCTCGGTCTGCAATCTCTGATAGTGGCGACACGCGGGTCCGACGTATACTAACGGACCGCGGCCGATTTAAAGGCTACCACCTAGCAAGTGTGGTGTCTGTCGGTGACACCACACTGGTCAAAAAACATATTTCACACAGTTGATCGGTAGCACAACGTACGTCTGATCTGTCTTTCAGTATGTGAAGCAACTAGAAAGCAAGCTAGTGGTTCAGAATAAACTCTCTGATTTATCAAAAGCTTTCGACACTGTGTCATCTTATGAAATCTTATTGAACAAACTGCAATTCTATGGCTTTACAGGAAGTGCTTTGGAACTGATAAAATCGAATGTAAGTGATAGAGTGCAGAAGGTGGCTTTTAATGGTGCACAATCAGATTACTCACCTGTAGGCTGGGGTGTCCCACAAGGTTCTGTACTTGGTCCAAGTGACTTACCATGTAACATAGTTGGGCCATCAACTAGGGCTTACTTATTTGCAGATGATCTTGCAGTCCGTATAGCTGCAGAAACAGCACAGCAGGTGAAATATGAAGCAGACCAGTGGAATGTCGAAGTTGAAAATTGTTGTAAAGCTAATTCCCTTTGTGTCAACCGAAAAAGTACAAGACCTGTATGTATCATGGAATAATAACTCTGAATTTGAGCAGAGCTCAAATGTTATTAATATCCTTGGAATCTCAATTCATTCAAAATTATCGTGGGGTAGCCATATAGAAAAGGTCGGAAGCAACATTGGCATAGGAATATTTGCTCTAAGGAAGCTTCGTCTTTGTCTAAATGTGCTAGTAGTTAAAGTGGTTTACTTTGCTTTAATACACAGTCACATTTCCTATGGCACAATACTATGGGGACATCAAAGCAAGGCAGTTAATGTCTTCACACTACAAGAGAAGGCAGTAAGACTGATGTGTAGCTTGGCACGCGGAGCTCCCTCTAGGCCAAGCTTTAAAAAATTACAGATTATGACCCGACCATCAATATTTATACTACAATGTATAATGCTTATTAAGGGAAACTATTCCAGTTATCAACAGCATGACATGCAACATAATTATAACACTAGAAACAAGCAGGACATATGGGAACGAAGTTTTTCGCGGCGGCACTTATGTATAAAATATTCTCGGTATTCTTGCCGCGTCAGTTCTAGATAAAATCTCGAGCTTTCGACGATTACCTCCATCGTCATCGTCAGGAGCTGACTGTCTCCACTGCTGCTATGGTAGCCTCTATATAGCCCGAAGACGGCTTCTGATTGGTCGGCGACTACGTGCTGCTGTCTCAGACGGTGTCACTGTGTGCGCCGGTGGCGCCACCGCTTCCGTTTGAACGTAAACCTTGGAAGGAACGTCTCTGCTGCTTCTCTGCATCGAGCGCTCGTTTCCACGCACAGCTCAAATGGTATCCGCTATCGCGGTTAAAGTGCTTTTGGCTCATTCTTATTTCAACAGCCTCCTTAATAACAGAATCCCAGTACGTGGAGGCATGGGACAGAATTTTAGTTTCATCGAACAATATTTTGTGTTTGTTCGTGAGGCTGTGCTTCGCAATTGCCGATTTCTCCAGCTCTCTATTTTTAATATGGCGTTGGTGTTTTGCACAGCGGTCGGAAACGGTACGAATAGTCTGACCTATATAATTGCTTCCACACTCACAGGGTACATTATAAACTCCAGGGACCCTGAGGCCGAGATTGTCCTTAACAGGGCGCATCATCTCCTTAATTTTCTTAGGAGGACGAAAAATCGGTCTTATACCACGTCTACGCAGGACTCTTCCTATTTTGCTGGAAACTGCGCCACAAAAAGGAAGAACCGCAATCGGTGTTTCATCCTGTGAGGTTGCAGCATTATCACGTTTCCTTCTTTTGGAGAACGCTGCCTTTATATCGCGTGCACCATAGCCATTCTTTCGGAACACGTTCTTCAGGTGATTAATCTCGGACCTTAAGTGGTCCTCGTCAGAAACAGTTTTGGCTCTATATACCAACGTGTTCAAAACGGCTCTCTTCTGAGCAGGGTGATGGAAACTCTGTGCGTTCAGGTATAAATCGGTATGCGTCGGCTTGCGGTATACAGAGTGGCCAAGACGCCCGTCCGTCTGTCGTTGTACTAAAACGTCTAAGAAAGGCAGTCTCCCTTCCTTCTCCATCTCGACACTGAACTGGATGTTCGAATGGATGCAGGACATAGTTCCTTTCCAATGTAACTATTTAAAAAAAAACTCAAAAGTGCTTCCTACATAAGTTCATAAAATTTTTTAATGTCATACCCCAACATATCAGGGGTCTTCCAATTCAATAATTCAAAAAAAAAGTAGAAGAATATCTTCTTGAGCTCAGCATTTATGAAACTGGTGAATTTTTAAGAGAGCAAAGAATTTGGTATCACTACACTTTATGTGATTAATTTCTATATGCTTCTATATCTGAGTAAGTCTGTATTTGGCTAAATTTACTATGCAGTATCAGTTGCACCAGAAATTTCTGTGTTTTGCATTTGTGTGAAGGTACTATAATTATTTGTGTAATATTTATACTGTGTAATATTTTTCTTGTTTTTGTAATTATTTGTGTAACATTTATACTGTGTAATACTGACTTTCTTAATGCCTCAGATGATCTCTGAGGTCTCTACAACAATAAAAATCAATCAATCATTCATTACAACCGTTCTGACGAAAGGTGACCTCCAGAAGAGCTGACTCAGCTGACAATCGCTCAGGGTCCGAGATGACACCTTCATGTTGAGCCAGATGGTGACAACTCTTACCCCGCAGAAGTCCGTGTGAGCAGGCTTCCTATAAAGGGCATGTCCCAATGTACTATCAACCTTCCTTCTGACCAACACGCCAAGGAAGGGAAGGCAGTCATCTTGTACTCTGGTGGAGCGAATTCAGGTGGTCTAAAAAGTCGTTCAAACTCTCACTGTCATGAGGTCAAGCTACAAAAGTATCGTCTACGCACATGAATGCGATGCACATTCCTCGAAGCCCTCCATAAGCAAATTGGCAATAACAGATGACAATGGGTTTCCCACCACAACTCCACCTGTCTACTCGTAGTACTGGTCATCAAATAAAAGGTAAGTGGAAGTCAACACATATCGAAATAGATTTATTAATTCAACACCAAACCTAACCTCAGATCAATTACACTCGTCGATAGTTGTATTTCGTTTCAAAGGAATTGTTTGGGCCTCATTTACCGATTGCATCAAAAATTTCAGCTTTTCTTGGGATTGGCT
Organism: Schistocerca cancellata; assembly: GCF_023864275.1. Taxonomy (NCBI): domain Eukaryota; kingdom Metazoa; phylum Arthropoda; class Insecta; order Orthoptera; family Acrididae; genus Schistocerca; species Schistocerca cancellata. Next base: position 99,510 of record NW_026047102.1, read on the forward strand.
GGATGGTTCTTCAGGGCTGCAGTCTTACTGGGATTTGCATTCTGTAACTTACCGGCTTTGAGCGAACTTCGAACGTTTCCGTGGCTCGGAGTCTAGTACAACTTCCTGCGATAAATCTTGGATGACGTAAATTGCGTGTGAGCAATGTTGGAAATAACTTCAATGGAGGTTACTGGATTACTACAGAGATGTGAGTTTAAATTTCAAGAATCACGGTTAAATAAAGATACTGACGATGTTAATGAGCACTTGCTTTGCCAGTTACTTGTACTCTAGTAGTTATTTCTCCTTCTACCAAGATCACCTACAAATGGTAAAAAGTAAACTGTCTACTCTCCTTACACGGTCAAAGTTGTTAAAAATATGCACAATGTCTCAAAAATAATTATTCTTCTAAGTATTAAATGAACCCTGATTTATTCTGTGTGCGAAAAGTCATGGGTGACGCTAAATGACATTTAATGTGTCTCCTGCTATGACCACTAACCATTCGATCCTGTCCCTGCTTCTTGTCGGTATTTTTCAAATATCTCCCTCCTCGCCGATTCTCTGGAGAACCTCCTCATTCCTTACCTTAACAGTCCACCTAATCTTCAACATTCTTCTGTAACAGCACATGCTTCGATTTTCTTTTCTGGTTTTCTCACAGTCCATGTTTCATTACCATACAATGCCGTGCTCCACACGTACATTCTCAGAATTTTCTTCTTCAAAGGAAAACCTGTGTTTGATACTAGTGGACTTCCTTGGCCAGGAATGCCCTTTTTTCCAGTGCCAGTCCGTTTTTGGTATCTTCCTTGCTCCGACCGTCATAAGCTACTCTCCTGCCTAGGTAGCAGAATCCCTTATTTTCATCTACATAGTGATCACCAATCCTGACTTTAAGTTCGTCGCTCTTATTTGTGCTACTTCTCATTATTTTTGTCTTTCTTCGATTTACTCTCAATCCATATTCTATACTCATTAGACTGTTCATTCCATTCAGCAGATCATGTAATTCTTCTTGACTTTCTCTCAGGACAGCGATGTTATCAGTGAATAAGATCATTATTCTTTCACCACGAATCTTAATTCCACATCGAAACCTTTCTTTTATTTGCATCACTGTTTCTTTGATGTACAGACTGAACATCAGTGGTGAAAGACTACACCTCTCTGTCTTAACAGCCTTTTTAATCCGAGCACTTCGTTCTGGTCGTCCACTCTTGTTGTTCCCTCTTGGCTCTTGTACACATTGTATACTACCCGTCTCTCCCTATAGCTTACGCCCATTTTTCTCAGAATTTCGAACATCTTTCATCATTTTACATTGTCCAACGCTTTTTCCAGGTCGACAGATCATACAAGCGTGTCTTGATTTTTCTTCAGTCTTGCTTTCATTCTCAACGACAACGTCAGAATTATCCCTCTGGTACCTTTATCTCTCCTGAGCCCGAACTGATCGTCATCTAACACAGCCCCAGTTTTCTTTTCCATTCTTCCGCATATTATTATGGTCAGCAACTTGACTGTATGAGCTGTTAAGCTGACTGTAAGATATCTCTCACACTTGTCGGCTCTTGCAGTCTTCGAAATTGTGTGGATGATGTTTTCTCCAAACCTCATGTGGTATATCGCCAGGCTCATACATTCTCCACACCAACGTGAACAGTCGTTTTATTGCAATTTCCCTCTCTGATTTTAGAAATTCTGTTGGACTCTTGTCTATCCTTCTGCCTTATTCGATCATAAGTCTTCCAAATCTCCTTTAAATTCTAACTCTAATACTGGATCCTCTACGTCTTGTGTATGGACTACTGTTCCTTCTCCTCCCATGTCATCAGACCAGTCCTGCCCTTCATAAAGGTCTTCGGTGTACTTCTTCCACCTATCTGCTCTTTCTCTCTCTCTCTCTCTCTCTCTCTCCTCTGCAATTAGCAGTGAAATTCCCATTCCACTCTTAATGTTACCATCCTTGCTTTTAATTTCAGCCGGCCGAGGTGGCCGTGCGGTTCTGGGCACTGCAGTCTGGAACCGAGCGAACGCTACGGTCGCATGTTCGAATCCTGCCGCAGGCATGGATGTGTGTGATGTCCTTAGGTTAGTTAGGTTTAATTAGTTCTAAGTTCTAGGCGACTGATGACCTCAGAAGTTAAGTCGCATAGTGCTCAGAGCCATTTGAACCGTTTTTTTTTAATTTCAATGAAAGTTGTTTTGACTTTTCTGTGTGCTGAGTCAGTCCATTCCACAATCATTTGTTTTCGATTTCTTCACATTTTTCCTGTAGCCATTTCGCCTCAGCTTCTGTGCACTTCCTATTTATTTCACTTCTAAGTGACTTGTATTTCTGTATTCCTGAATTTTTTTCCTGTTCAACTTCCATGATTTCCCTTTTAATGATCTCTATTCCTCTTCAATTGAACTGCCTACTGAGCTACTCGTATTCCTTATCGCAGTTTCTGTAGCCTCAGAGAAATTCAAGCGTATCTCCTGCTTCCTTGGTACTTCCACATCCCACTTCTTTGCGCACTGACTTTTCCTGACTAACCTCTTAAACATCACCGTACTCTTCATCCCTACTACATTGTGATCTGTATCTACATAAGATTCTGTGTGCAGCTTACAATCCAGTATTTGAATTCGAAATCACTGCCTAAGCATAATGTGACCTAATTTAAATCTTCTTATATCTCCCTGCCTTTTCCAAGTATACCGCCTCCTCTTCTGATTCTTGAATAGAGTATTGGCTACTACTTGCTGAAATTTAATGCAGAACTCAGTTAGTCTTTTTCCTCTTTCACTGTAAATACCAATCCCATATTCTCCCGTGACCCTTACTTCTGCTCCTTCCCCTACAACCGCATCCCAGCCCCCCTTGACTATGAGATTTTCATCTCCCTTTACGTATCGAATTACCCGTTCAATATTCTCATATACTTTCTCTATCTCTTCATCTTCGGCTTGCGACGTCGGCACATATGCATGGACTACTGTTGTCGGTGATGGTTTCTTGCCGATTCTGTTGAGAACGACCCTATCACTTTACTGTACACAGTAACTCATTTTCTGTCTTATGTTCCTATTCATAACGGATCCTACTCCCGTTATACCATTTTCTGCTGCTGTTGGCAATACTCTACTCTCGTCTGACCAGAAATCCTTATCTTCTTTCCATTTCGGTGACCCACACTGTGTCTAGTCTGAGCCTTAGCATTTCCTTTCAGATTTTCTAGTTTTCCGTTCACGTTCAAACTTCTGACATTCCACGCCCCGACTCGTAAAACGTTATCCTTTCTTTAGATACTCAGTCTTTTTCTCTCATGGTTAACTCCCTCTTGGCAATCCCCTCTCAGAGACTGTTCCGGCATCTTTTGCCAAGGAGAGTTCATCACGACACTTTTCCATTACAGCCCACATGTTCTGTGGATATACAGTATGTGCCTTTAATTCAGTGTTTTCCAGTACCCTCTGCGTCCGCATGCCGTTGATCATTTCTGTTTCCTCTGCCTTTAAAGGCAGTTTCCCACCCCAATGGCAACCCCTGGGCGCTCCACTGTCTTCTTTGACAAGGTAGTTGGCAGAATGACGACGTGGGACTGAGGGCAATTGATCAGTAATCAAAGACGCTACCCCTAGACCATAGGCATGTTTAACGATAACATTTATTTTTACACAGTCATCATTAACAAATACAAATACAACTCAGCACAAATAGAATGGACGTTAACTGTGTGTGTCTATTGGAGTTGGTTTACTGGAACTCAATCATAAAATGCTCGACTATCATACAATCAATATCTACCTGCCTTTTGGAGCAGTAAGTGAACAGTTAGATCACAGATACAGACTCTCTCTCACAGAGAGCAGAGCCAGAGCTGGAACAAGTCACCTACCTGCTCGATGGTTTTCGGAAACTTCCCAAGTTAACGGTCTGGCATGGAGCTGTGTCACTTTCACATGATCTGCTGCCTGCAAAATACGGCTGCCGGTGTGAAACTCACACTGCGTCTCCGCCGATGGATTGCCGCCAAACCAGATGAAGCGCAGACCTGCCTATGGTAAAGCGCGTGATTCAGTGGTAGAGGTGATCTGTTCTGGGTGGTGGACGGCCGCTACCGTACTTTAGCTTCTGAAAGGACTTTATATTTCGAGAGTCTGAATGTGTCAGAGTAAGACTAAACCTTTGACGCTTGATTTACGGTACTCAGAATAGACAGAGTATGTGTTCACTTGTGAATCCTCATGTTGAACTCTGAACTGATTTGACTTGGTCAATATTTCCTGTATTGTAAACACAAAATGTACCTAGTTTTCACGTGTTTTTGATGACTGTTTAGTTTGGGAATTTTGCTATTATTCTTGTAACACTCTCAACGCAACTTTACCGCAGTTCATAAGGATATTTTATGCCTGTATTTTGACTGCCTGTGGTAGGACAACTTCCCGTTTATTTTATAGGTCCATTCTTCAATAAACATTATTCAGTATAATTGCGTGTGGTCTACATCTATCGCAGACGTTACAATAGAACGCTTGTTATTAATTATTAATTTAACTTTTATTTTATATCTCTGTGTATTTTATCAATCCACAACTCTAACCAATGCATAGACTATTTGATTGAAGGAACACAGTTACAGGTAATTATCTGCAGCGAATTAGCTGCGGGGCGTGAAAGCAGCCGTGCGTCACTCGACCCTACGACTACATCGAGCTATTCTTGTTAAACAGAGCATAGCCCGTACCTAAAGGTAAAGACGCAACTAGTTTGCTCATATGGACTGCTGTTTTGGAATCGAAACTACACTCAGTAGCAGCAACCGTTAGGTACTATCGCAGCATGCCCATGAACTTGCCTCTTCTGCCGAAATAATTACTATGAGCCAACCAGATAACCTCTTAATTGGAACAAACATTCCAGCAGACCTCGCAAGGACTTCACGTATGTTCCCATGCAATTAAGGCTTGTGTTTTGACCTGTCCTTCACATTCTTATCTTAGTTAAAAAGGATTCCTTTTTGCTTCTCGCACAGTGCAGTTTTTATTGCACGCTGCTCGGTCTCCTCGAAGCCCCTGCAGGGCGGACACGCCAGCTGTCTTCGCCTGCTCTTTTCCTGTGTGGAGGACGGATTTGAACGTCAGCTTTACGACTCTTCTATACACCTAAGTCAACTTCCCTTTCACGAGCTAGCTAAAAGCACGTAAGGCTGCCGAAATACCAAGACCGCCTTACCATATCATGAGCAAAGGAGAAAAAGGAATAATTTGCAATGCAGTCATCGTCAGCAGTGAATACAGTATGCAGTTGCCATGCAGCATTAATAATCTGACTTGGCTGACTATTCGGATCTACATATAAAATTATAAAACAAGTTAGGGGACAGTTTTGGACTATGACTCTGGGAACTCATCCTCTCCTAAACCCCTGTGCAGTTCACGACATATATGATGATCTAAACATAAATATTGGCATCAAAAACTCGATCCCTCATAAATTATCCTTTGACTGCGTCAATATGAAACACATGGTTATCACTTTTTCCTATCTATTTCAGAAGTTTCATAGCTTCACAGTAATAAAATAATGTTTCGTGTAATACAAGGTAACGACGTAAAATTTTGTGTTTTGCTACCAAGTTTGACAAAACGATCTATAAAAATGTCACACAGGATTTCTTTCCTTTAAGTAGCTGACGACTGCAGTGACTAGAAGACCATGCAACTTGAGAATTAATATAAATTTGTAATCTTGTATGGCTGATGCCCCTCGGTGCCAGAACCAGTCTTGTGAAGTCAAGTTTCTCAGAATAAAAAAGAAGATTAAATGATTTCTCGAGAGCCAGGCATTAACACTACAGTGGAAGAAGTAGAAAATCTGACTATCCTTACCATTTCCACCACACCCAGTTCCAGCTATCAAGGGGAGGACATGAAATTGAGATCACAGATTTACTTCAAACTTTGTACACCTTTAGTATGACATTAAAACAACATAATGACCAAGTAGTAAGGTGTACTACTCTGGCAGTACCAAGAAAATCGCAAGAGAAGTTTAACGCCTCTATTATGTACCTGATGCATCTGTGCCCAGGTGCCTAACGTTAGAGTACGTTGTGGTCAAGTGGAGCCGTGACAGTACGGTAGTTCAGCATGTTTGGTCAGAGGTCTGGTGCCCTCTGTAATAAAAAAACTAAGGAATCGACGATCAACTTGAATGGATGTTGTGGTGGCGTAAGCTGGCGCCAGCACTCCAGGCGGCAAAGAGATTGCGAGAAGATCGATAACAGACGCCGGAGCAAGCGAGCCGATCAGGAGAGAGGCTAAACTCGCAAGAAGCGCGCCGCCAACGCCCTCTCAACCGACAGTATTTAGATCGCCGCAGCGAACCGGAGGACCCAGTCAGTCAGTAATCGAGTGAATCAGTGAGTCCAGTCTTCAGTCACAGCCCTGTGGGAGTCTGAGTAGAGTACACAGCAGGACTTGTGCTCCACCAACAGTGAGGCTCACGTGGGCTATTACGGAGACCTCATACCACAACACCTGGACTATCTTAAGTTAAATAACTTATTGTTCTTATCAATAACGCATCCTGTCAATACATGCGTGCAGTTTGTGTTATAGATGTGGATACCAGCCATCAAACAACACGCTCTCCTTGTTTCCCATGGTACAAGCCTTCAGTGGCAACCAGACGACACAAAAACTGGTGATGAGTATAATTCAGTGCAGATTTTTCTTGCTTGTTTTGTGTGTTTTCTTGCGGGGGGGGGGGGGGGGGGGGTTCATTTCTCATAGCTAATTTCTTGTTGTGTTCTTGCATTTATTCCAGGAGAGGAGCTGCAGAACTAATCAAATTTCTCTTTTCAGAGTCTTTGCTTGCTTTTTGCTATAACGTACTAGTGTAAACAATGGCTACCCCTTTACCTCCACCGCCTGCTCCGGTGTCTCAGACGTAGAAGGCCAATACGATGGCTCTAACACAAGTTTGTCAGTTCCAGAACCAAACAACTGATACAATTTTAATAAACATTTTTCGAACACCGATCAAAAAATTTTTTTAAAATTTGTATTTTTAAAATTCAGTCTTGATCGCACCACGTATGCTACAAGAACATAGGTGACCGGTTTCGGTCAGATCACATGACCATCATCAGACCCACGGATCCTTCGAAGACGGCAGGTGGAGCACTCTTCTCAGCTGACATCACAGCAGCTGAGAAGAGTGCTCCACCTACGTGGTGCGATCAAGACTGAATTTTAAAAAGAAAAATTTCAAACAACTGGTGCCTTGTCGGCGACGGTACACCAACTTCTGGCTGCACAAGGCGCGTCAGCAGCACGACAACAGGCGACAAGCCCAGCGAGTGCCGCCCTGATCTGATCGGCTAGCGTGGCTGCTCGCCACATGTAGCAGATCTGGGTTGGAATTTCGATCCGGCAAGAACTTTCTGTTGCCTTCATAAATTTCAAATACCGCAATAAGCGTGTTTGAGCACTTACTTCACTGATACTCACTACACTGCGATATTTCCTATAGAAATGATGAGAGAAACGTTCTACAATATTCGAGTAAGGAAATATTTAGAACGCGTATTTCGCTAATGTCAAGTTGTCATAGACATCGTTATTATGTTGTGCCATTGTTCTCGTCAACGAAGGAAAGAACGAACTGTGGACGACAGAGATAGGGACAGCAATACGTTGTGCAGCTACGGGAGCGCTACAGCCCCGTCAAGCAGTAGCCAAAGAAAAGTATTTCTAATGAACATGCGCCCTCAGTTGCTGACGTTGACTGCTGCCTTTCCGGCCCCCGTCTCTCACGTGTGTTCTCAACACGGCGACCTCACTAAAGAGGCTATTGGGAGATTTGAAAGATATGTTACCCCCGTGAGTCCCAGTCGATGAGTAGCGCAACTGAAGTGATGCGAGTCGACGTGTTTAGGACACACATTACAAAAAAGCTAGTAACAGTTATTCAGTGTGTACACTACTGGCCATTAAAATTACTACACCACGAAGATGACGTGCTACAGACGCGAAATTTAACCGACAGGAAGAAGATGCAGTGATATGCAAATGATCAGCTTTTCAGAGCATTCACACAAGGTTGGCGCCGGTGGCGACACCTACAACGTGCTGACACGAGGAAAGTTTCCAACCGATTTCTCATACACAAACAGCAGCTGACCGGCGTTGCCTGGTGAAACGTTGTTGTTATGCCTCGTATAAGGAGCAGAAATGCATACCACCACGTTTCCGACTTTGATAAAGGTCGGATTGTAGCCTATCGCGATTGCGGTTTATCGTATCGCGACATTGCTGCTCGCGTTGGTCGAGATCCAATGAGTGTTAGCAGAATATGGAATCGGTGGGTTCAGGAGGGTAATACGGAACGCCGTGCTGGATCCCAACGGCCTCGTATCACTAGCAGTCGAGATGACAGGCATCTTATCCGCATGGCTGTAACGGATCGTGCAGCCACATCTCGATCCCTGAGCCAACAGATGGGGACGTTTGCAAGACATCAACCATCTGCACGAACAGTTCGACGACGTTTGCAGCAGCATGGACTATCAGCTCGGAGACCGTGGCTGCGGTTACCCTTGACGCTGCATCACAGACAGGAGCGCCTGCGATGGTGTACTCAACGACGAACCTGGGTGCACGAATGGAAAAAAGGTCATTTTTTCGGATGAATCCAGGTTCTGTTTACAGTATCGTGATAGTCGCATCCGTGTTCGGCGACATCGCGGCGAACGCACATTGTATTCGTCATCGCCATACTGGCGTATCACCCGGCGTGATGGTATGGGGTGCCATTGGTTACACGTCTCGGTCACCTCTTGTTCGCATTGACAGCACTTTGAACAGTGGACGTTACACTTCACATGTGTTACGATCCGTTGCTCTACCCTTCATTCGATCCCTGCAAAACCCTACATTTCAGCAGGATAATGCACGACCGCATGTTGCCGGTCCTGTACGGACCTTTCTGGATACAGAAAATGTTCGACTGCTACCCTGGCTAGCACATTCTCCAGATCTCTCACCAACTGAAAACGTCTGGTCAATGGTGGCCGAGCAACTGGCTCGTCACAATACGCCAGTCACTATTCTTGATGAACCGTGGTATCGTGTTGAAGCTGCATGGGCAGCTGTACCTGTACACGCCATCCAAGCTCTGTTTGACTCAATCCCCAGGCGTATCAAGGCCGTTATTACGGCGTGAGGTGGTTGTTCTGGATACTAATTTCTCAGGATCTATGCACCCAAATTGTGTGAAAATGTAATCACATGTAGGTTCTAGTATAATATATTTGTCCAATGAATACCCGTTTATCATCTGCATTTCTTCTTGGTGTAGCAATTTTAATGGCCAGTAGTGTAGCTTATTTTATCATGCATACCTTAAGGGGTATGGGTGCTTGGTACTTGTTCACCTTCGACACTATGAAATAAAAGTCTTCTACTGCAAATCTTTGCTTTCCATATTTTGGGAGGAGGGAGTATGAACGAAACAAGAAAAACTGTCTAGCGCACATAGGCTCTAAAATGCATCCCTTAAGAACTGTGAGCACTAGTTCGGTAGGAGAGATGTGTTTCACAGTGGCGAAGGTGAACAAGTACCAAGCACCCATACCGCTTAAGATATGCATCTTAGAATCCATGTTTACTGGACCTTTTCTTTTAGTTCAAACTACGCCTTTTCAAAATACGGAATCCAAAGAACTTGCAGCAGAAGACATTTGTTTCACAACTTCAAAGATGAGGAAGTGCTCATATCTCTCAAGGTACGCATTTTACAGCTCATGTTTACTACATATTTTTGCCTCGAATGATAGTTCCTGTCATAGCTCTGAATACTGCCCACTCCTCCTAGGACGTCCTGCATATAAGTTGCTCAGCTACGAGATGTGTCATCCCACAAGAACTAAATTTCATAGGTAACACAAAAAAGCTTATTTCGTCCCAGACAGTTGAAGTGTTTGAGAATTCTGTAATGAACAATAACTCTGTAATCCGCAATTCAGAGGGTGAGGGGGCAGGGGAGGGGGGAGCGGTAGGTAGACGCACCTGTCGCCCTCCTCCCACGCTCCACGCGCCTCCCTCCCCGATGTCCATGCTTCCTTCGACACAGTACACACTTCGATTTTTCAGCAGCCACCAAACCCACCAGGATTCAATTTTGTTCAGCAGTTTAGGAAACTGTTGTTGTAGCACCCTCCTCGGTGTAACGAACGTAGTAATATGAATAGCCGTGTCGCAGTGACATTATCGAGTTATCATTTCAAAATGGGATTCTTCCAGGTGAGACATGAACGTACGCCGTGTTTTAAGCGCACAAAGCTTGCTGTGATGGCTGTTTCTCAGAAAATGTATTCGTTTAGGAAAAATCATTGCACTGTCGCATGAAACCAAAAGATTTGTTGATAAGATAACGAGCAGGAAACTCGCTGGAACGTTGCTATACGGACTGCTCTGTCACTGGACTGAAAAGCGTTATCCAAACACGAATTTCCGAAAACATGTAAGGTAGATGTTAGATCACATGACGAGGGACCAAATCCTGCTCTTTGCAAACACAGGGACTACAGTTTACTGCTGTCTCATTTCATTCGAACAAGTTGTTTTTGTAGGCTACGCCGCTTATCAGAGGAGATAGTGCGTCGCTTTTTATGGGAGCGTATGAGGTCGACCCTGAACACCGTTTAGTGCTCTGGTGGCCGCCCCTCCCCCCCTTCCACGGACTTGCCTCAGGCCATTACTCCCCTTCCCTCCCCCCCTCCCCCAACCCTAGAGCATCGCTTCATGTAACAGCCAGTCTCTGCGCTCACTGTTGGCAGAACTGCCTCTCAGGAAAGCGCTGGCAGCCCTCTGCTGTTGCTACACCTACGCTGGTGAGTGCTAACCTCGTGAGCTTCTGCTATCACCGATACTGTTCGCAACGAATCATTTCTTGATCGTCGGTGTAGTAAAGTACAGTTGTACAATGAACCGTTAAACATCAAAATCCTTGACAATACCGGATCTGAAAGTCCGTAACAACACGTTATTCGTACAACGATGAACTTGTTAAAGCAGAACCTTTGAGATATGGCAATATGCTTTATGCCGGCTGAGTCAGCAGTGAGTGTCGTATTAAGTGGCCGTATTCCAACACCTACAGTACCAAGATTCGCAAAACTGTATTGTAAGTGTACGGTTATGCTACAAGACACGTTCAGTAGAAAGGCAGCAGAAAATTATTATTCAATAACGATTAGCTTTTTCACTATTTCACATAATCTCCACCAACAGCTAGGCATATATCTGATCGCTCCGTGAAGTAATTTCAACGCTGAATAATTCTTGCCCTTGTTAGCTGTACAGGGGCAGTGCATATTTCGCACAGAATGCGTAACCTGATATTGTCTTCGAGCTTGATACAACGCCGAAAATCCTTCCATCTCGAACATATTGTACAAGAAAAAAGCGTTTCATAAATGACTAAATGCACAGTTCTAACAAAAAAGTTATGCAAATGAACGATCGTCAACGATTTTTATACGTCTGTCTTCGCAAATGTGATAAGCTAATTAACCCGTGCGATATATCATAATGCCATGGGACAACTCAGTTTATAGTTTTTAAGTCAATTAGTACTTAATTCAGCTGTCGACAGTGTGGTGAGCTGAAGCTGTGAATTATATGCTTCTTCCCAAGTGGCATGAATTCTGATCTGAAGATGTTATGTTTGAAGCAGCGAAAATGATTGACACAAAAATTGTAATATTGCGAGCTGAGCCGGTGTTCTTGGTTCTTACCGTATATATTTGTGCCGTTTTCTGTACCCTTCGATCTACGATAGCAATTTCCTGGTGGTAGAGGATTTACAGAGAGGCCAGGTAGACATCAGCTTCTATGATACAGCTTTTATTGACAAACACAATCAATTTGTTCCGCCTAAGCCACACTATCAAGTTACACACCTGTTTACTCGGCACGCGACGTGTAGTTTTATCACATGGTAAAAATAAGAAATAAACGGAGAGAGTTCTAAATCACAGAAATCCGAGCGAGTAAGAAAATTACAAAATGAGGCAGACTCAATCACAGCCCATGCCCTAATAGCATGAATTTTAAGGCAGTACTGCTATATCATTGCTTTGTATCATAGTTAACCATAGGAAAACTGGATAGAAATTCTCCTATTTCCATTTGCAAACCGTAAAAGTAACAAAAGCTGCAACATCCAAAAGTTGATGATCGAAAGGGGAACTCCAGTAACATCGATGAGGTTTTTTTTCAGTCAACGGTAATGCAGATAAGCTGTCAACCCAGGCCATTGTCATTCATTTGTTGCAGTAAAGCTTTATGTTGCCACTGGTTTTTAAGCCAAGTTTCACCATAACACTACCGAAAGGCAGAACCGCAGAAGCATAAATTTACGTTACATAGGGTTATAAATCTTTATAGTGTGTAAATTATGCAAAAGACAGATTGTAAACTGAAAGTTTTGAGGTAAGGATCCAATGGTTAAATTACAGGATTTGAACAAAAATATGGGAACACCTCGAGAAATGAACATAAATGCAGATGCTAGCCGAGCCGACAGGTTTCGCCGTTCTACTGGAGCACGAGCGGCGGCTGTGCAGTGTCCTCAGTGTGTTTCACGTGTCAGCCGTCTTCTGTGTAGTTGTGAGCGCACCATGTCGCAGCTGAGTGAACTCAAACACGGGCAAATTACTGGTGCTCGTTTGGTGGCCACTTCCGTTACCAGGGAGCCGAAGGTGTTTAGTGATACAAGAGGCTCAGTATGGAAGATTTATACCGCATGCTGGGAAAGTGTAAAAACATCATCCCCTAAGTAACAACATGGAAGAAGGTGTTTTATGAGTGATCGTAAAAGACGGTCTTTGAAGAGAATTGCAAAAGTCTCTGCAGAACGGAATGTCTCACTCTCGCATCCCCCGAGTAAAACGACACTAAGGGAGCTCCGTAAGCTCGGAAGTGCAGGGCGGGCTGCAGTTCCAAACCCACACTTCAGTTATCGAAATGGCCGTAACAGGGAAACGCTGTGCCGAAGCCACAAAACCTGCCTGCCTTTAGTGGGCACGAGGACGAACTGCCGCGTCCCCCTGGCCACCGCTGCCACCAGACCTCAACATCGCTGAGGCCCTGAGGTCTGCTGTCGAGAGGCCGTCCACCTCCACCGTCGTGACCTGAACTTGCGACCATTTTGTAGGGAGAGCGGCAGGCGCACGGTCCTCTTCAAAACCATACCAGACTTACGTCTATCCAGTCCTGGGCGACTGGAAGCTGTTTCGAAAGCAAACAGGTTTTCTCCGCTGTATTAGGTATGGCAACGCGATGTGTTTTTTGTGTTTCCACATATTTGTCCAACCCCTGTATGAGTTTCAGGCCGAACGAGATCCTGAATAAGTGGTACATGCGAAGCGCCTCTTTCCAGACAGGTTTCACAAGAAACAGCTGTCTCTCTCATTAACGTTAATGGCGCTGACTTGAAAAACAATCCACAATCGTCTGTAAGACGCCCATAACGGAATTTATCACTATTTACTGGTCCTGACTGATTGTTGAAGATGATATATTATTCGTTACTCGAATTTGCTTACTTTCATTTATTGTACGATGCGGCTGCATGCATTTTCCGGAAACCCGGATGAATAAGCAGCGAAAAGTAAACAAAAGGATTAAGCACTATCCATCAGCTTTCCCGTGAAGTGTACTCTTCGACGAAAACAGTATGTAGAGCACCTGTGGAGCATCGTTACGCCCATATCAGAAACAACGCGTGGTTGGGCCAGATTATTTGGAACCAATGACTCAGTTCTGTAAACATATTATATACTAATGGATTGTTCGAGACTGGCAACCGTTACATTTATCATTTGCTATGAGCTGAACTACCTATTACAAAGTGTAAGTTACTTGTTAAAAAAAAATACTCGTTTCCAACAAGTAGTCCCTGTCTAAAGCATTCAAATTAGTCAACTTTACTACATGTGTAATATTGACACTAACGTTGCAGTCCACTAAAGAAAAGGGCATTTCAGAGAAAATTCGATTTCTGTAATGCACCCTTTTCACTGTTCTTATTAAGAACTGTCTTTAGTAATAGTCGCTTATAACACTTCTTAAAGCGAATTTCCTGATGTACAAATTGCCTGTTCACAACACCAGTCGCTTATAAAAATCGCACTGCCTGCAGGTCACAGATGAGTATGGGAAAAAATAAACATCAACAATATTTTACATGTGTCACCGCCACATCACGCCTCTCTCGTAATGGGAGTGATGCAGTGTGAAAAAACGTGAAAAGAACTGAGAGCGCTACTTTAATCTCAACCTATAACTAATTGAAATTAGTGATGCGTGGTATTATAAGACTTCATTTGCTACTTCCTGCCTTTTTCTTCTAGACAAATTACGTCAACAGCGTGTCTCATTGTTGCACAGACAATTACACTCACGCATTGTAGCAGATACACTGACCAGGCAGAACATTATGACCGCCTACATAATAACCGCTTTTTCCACCTTTGGCACGGATAACTGCGGCGACGCGTAGTGGCTTGCAAGCAACGAAGCCTCGGTAGTTCGCTGGAGGGAGTTGGCACCACATCTGCACACACAAGTCACCTACTTTCCGTAAATTCCGAGGAGGGGACGCTGACCTCCGACGCCACGTTCAATCACAGCCCACATATGTTCGATCGGGTTCAGATCTGGCGAGTTTGGGGGGGGGGGCAGCAAATCAACTAGAATTCACCACTGTGTTCATCAGACCACTCCATCGCACTCCTGGCCTCGTGTCATGGGGCATTATTATGCTGAAAAATGCCACTGCCGTAGGGAAACACGATCGTCATGAAGGAGTGAACGTGATCTGCAAACAGTGTACGATACTGCTTGGTCCTCATGGTGCCTTGCACGAGCTCCACTGGATCCGTCGATGTCCACGTGAGTGTTCCCCAGAGCATAATGGAGTCGCCGCCAGCTTGTCTCCGACCTTCAGTACAGGTGTCAAGGAGCTGTTCCCCCAGAAGACGACGGATTCCCGCCCTCCCATCAGCATGATGAAGCAGGTATCGGAATTCATCAGAGACGTACAATGTTCTGCCACTGCGTCATCGTGCAGTGCCGATGGTCACGTGCCCACTTCAGTCGTAGTTGCCGATGCCGTGGTGTTAACATCAGTACGTGCACGGGTCGTCTGCAGCTGAGGGCAATTGTTAGGAGTGTTCGGCGCACTGTGTGTTGAGGCACACTTGTATTCCGCGCAGCATCAAAGCCCGATGCTACTTCCGCCACATTTCGAGCGCCTGTCTCCTTTCACCAGTCCGACCTGCCTGCAGCGTCCGACGTCTGTAGTGAGGGCTGGCCGCCCAACCTCACGACGTCCCGCCTCGGTCTCGCCACGTGTTGGCAGGTAACACTTTCATATACCCAGATAGGTTTAAAAACATAAATTCTTGTCCTGTTGAGAATGGGCTTTCTGGTCGTGATGCTCAGCTAGTTACAGTATATGACATAGCTCCATTCAGCAATTCAAAACTACTCTCCACGTTGTGCGTTCAATTAATGGCTCAACAATTAGAAATTTCAGGGAAAATCTTCAGCAGTTAGACAGGGATGAGGTGTACAAGGAACCCGATGCTAATTTAAAACATAACTTATTTCATGATACACTTGTAAGAGAAATTGAAAACTGTTTCCCCAAGAAAGTAGTTAAATCTAATTATAAGAAACTATGTAAAAAATCTTGGCTTACTAAAGGAATAAAAATATCTTGTAACCATAAAAGGGAACTGTATCTAACAACAAAAAAGAGTAATGACCCAGAAACAGCCAAATATTATAAAAACTACTGTGCTACATTATGAAAGGTTATTAAAAAGTCCAGAAGCATGTGCATCATGTGTGAGAGTAAAACCTCTGATAACAAAATCAAAACAATTTTTAATATCATTACAAGGGAGACAGGACAACCGAGAGTACAGGATGACGGCATTACGATCAAAGCGAATGGAAACTTGACAAACAACAAGCCTGAAGTCGAAAACATTTTGAATAATCATTTTTTAAATGTTGTAGAGAAAATAGCATCTAAATGTTCATTATAAGAAGCAAGGCAGTTAATGGAAGAGGCCTTACCCACACCATTTGATACAATTGAAATTCCACCCACCTCTCCTTCTGAAATTAGGAAGATAATAAACTCTCTCAAGAATAAAAGCTCACATGGTATTGATGGCATTTCCAGCAGGATAATAAAAGCTTGTTCCCAAGAGATAAGTGGGATTCTTAGCCACATATGTAACAGCTCTCTGAAGCAGGGTATTTTCCCAGACAGACTGAAGTATGTCACTGCATAAAAAAGGGGATACGTCTGATGTCAACAACTACCTCCCACTCTCTCCTGTGACTGCCTTATCCAAAATTCTTGAAAAAGTAGTGTATTGTACATTAGCTTCACATCTTTGTAAAAATAAAGTTTTAACAAAATGTCAGTTTGCTTTCCAGAAAGGTTTTTCAACAGAAAGTGCTATATACACTTTCACTAATGAAATATTAAATGCTCTGAGTAACCGGAAGGCACCCATTGGGATTTTTTGTGATCTCTCAAAGGCTTTTGATTTTGTAAATCATGGAATACTTCTAGATAAGCTCAAGTACTGTGGTATGAATGGGACAGTGCTCAAATGGTTTAAATCATACCTAACTGGAAGAGTGCAGAAAGTTGAAATAAACAGTTCACATAATATGCAAAAAACGTGATTTCTCAAACTGGGGAACAACGAAGAATGGGTTGCCGCAAGGTTCGGTCTTGGGTCCTCTGCTGTTCTTAATATATATTAATGACTTGTCATTCTATATTCACGAAGATTCAAAGCTGGTACTTTTTGCCGATGCTACAAGTATAGTTATCACACCCAACAGGCAAGAATTAACTGATGAAATTGTAAACGATGTTTTTCAGAAAATCATTAAATGGTTCTCTGCGAATAGGCTCTCATTAAACTTTGACAAAACACAGTATATACAGTTCCACGAAATTAGCTTACCACGCCTATTTTCATTCTCTGCTTTCGTATGGCATAATATTCTGGGGTAACTTATCATTGAGTAAAAGAGTGTTCATTGCACAAAAGCGTGTGATCAGAATAATTGCTAGAGCTCATCCAAGATCATCCTGCAGACATTTAAAGAGCTATGGATCTTCACTGTAGTCTCCCAATACATATATTCACTTATGAAATTTGTTATTAACAATCCGAATGAATTCAAAAGTAATAGCAGTGTATATGGCTACAACACTAGGAGAAAGGATGATCTTCACTACTCAAGGTTAATTCTAACTTTGGCTCAAGAGGGGGTAAATTATGCTGCCGCAAAAGCCTTTGGTCACCTACCTAATAGCATCTAAAGTCTGACAGATAGCCATATAGCATTTAAAAGGAAATTAAAAGAATTTCTGAATGGCAACTCCTTCTACTCATTAGATGAATTTTTGGGTATAGTAACTGGGTAATTTCCCCACCCCAAAAAAATATTAAGTGTCATGTAATATTTTGTGTAATGTAATATCTTGTATAGACACCTTTTATTAACCTGACACGTTCCACATCATCACAAAGTGTCGTATTCATGATCTATGGAACAAGTACTAATCTAATCTAGTCTAATCTAATCTCCAGTCTGTTGAAGACACTCACCAAAGCACTCCTCGAACGCCCGACAAGCCGTTCAGTTTCCGAAATTCTCGTGCAGAACCTCTGGGCCATCACTGTCTGCCCTCGGTCAAAGTCAGACAGATCGTGCACCTCCCCCATTCTGCACACGGAAAGCACGCTCAGTGGTAGTGTATGCACGTTGCGTGTGTCTGGCTAGCAGTCATTCCTCGCCAGGTGATGCTGCTAACGCGTGGACGGGTTTGTATCGGTAGCAGGTCTGTGGTCATGATGTCCTGGTTAATCAGTGTATGCCTAACAAACTTGTGAAGTTGGGAAATACTCTTGGTCCAAAAACTTATTGATAGATAGCTACGAAAGGCAAGAGAAATTGTCTCGGATTCAAACGCCATGTTAACAACATAAACCAAAGAGAACAATAAGAAATGTTTTAACGAGTTACACAGTGAAATTCTACTAATCTCACGGAAAAAGCTAGAGATGTTCAAGTCTTAGGTGAAATTAGCAAATGAGTCAAAGTCATGTGTCTATTTTCCATTGAAGTCAAAACTCTGCTGAATGTGGCTGTTGGAAGAGCATTTTCTCCAATTCCCAACCCAAATTGATGTAACATTGAGAGAAGAGGAGACTCATTCAAATTAAACTGTATGTTCCTCCACCAGCTGGCAGCTGAAGGGTCGCAGGAAAGCGGCAAGTCAATACCATCCCCAACAGCACCGTTCATATTAAAGCACTATAGTGTTAGGAAAATAATAAACTTGCTTAAAAACAAGAACTCTCATGGAATTTATGGCATTTCCAGCAAAATACTAAAAGCTTGTTCTCAACAGATAAGTAAGACTCTCACTGAATTTTGAAAAGACGCAGTACATACAGTTCCGTACAGTGAATGGTATGACGCCATTAATAAATATAGACCTTAATCAGAAGCATATAGCTAAGGTAGAATATTCAATTGATGAGAGATTAAATTGGAAGAAACACATTGATGATCAGCTGTAACATTTGAGTTCAGCTACTTATGCAATAAGGGTCATTGCAAATTTTGGTGATAAACATCTTAGTAAATTAGCTTACTACGCCTATTTTCACTCATTGCTTTCATATGGCATCATATTTTGGGGTAATTCATCACTGAGGAATTAAGTATTTATTGCACAAAAGCGTGTAATCAGAATAATAGCTGGAGTCCACCCAAGATGGTCCTGCAAACATTTATTTAAGGATCTAGCGATATTCACAGTAGCTTCTCAGTATATATACTCTCTTATGAAATTTGTTATTAACAACCAAACCCAATTCAAAAGTAATAGCAGTGTGCACAACTACAATACTAGGAGAAAGGATGATTTTTACTATTCAAGATTAAATCTAACTTTGGCACAGAAAGGGGTGAATTATACTGGCACTAAAGTCTTTGGTCAGTTACCAAATAGTATCAAAAGTCTGACAGATAACCAACAACTATTTAAGAAGAAATTAAAAGAATTTCTGAATGACAACTCCTTCTACTCCATAGAGGAATTTTTAGATATAAATTAAGAAAAAAAAATTTTTTAAATAAAAAAAGAAAAAAACACAAAAAATAAAAAAATTGTTATATTAACTTAAGTATGTTGTTAAATTAACTTAATTATGTCATGTATTGGAAAATTTGACTCATTCCACATCATTACGAAATATCGTATTCATGATCCATGGAACTAGTATTAATCTAATCTAATCATAGCCGGCCATAGTGGCCGAGCGGTTCTAGGCGCTAGAGTCTGGAACCGCGCGACCGCTACGGTCGCAGGTTCGAATCCTGCTTCGGGCATGGATGTGTGTGATGTCCTTAGGTTAGTTAGGTTTAATTAGTTCTAAGTTCTAGGGAATTGATGAACTCAGAAGTTAAGTCCCATAGTGCTCAGAGCCATTTGAACCACCTCACCATTTTGAAAATTTTTTCCGTTATTGTGTCTCTTAAACTTCTTTGGCTGAAGAGTGGAGTATTTTTCCACAGGCAGCTCACACTTGCCCTTCTGGGATGAGGCAATGGTATGATAACAAGGGAACGAAAAAAATGTCTACGGCTGCAGGTCCTCGGGTCCTGTTCATGTCTGAGATATCTTTCCTTTTACAGTTAACGAGTAAATTAAATACTTGCTTCAGTTTATATATACCTGTTTTGTCTTCACTTTGAACCAACACCAGACATTACCACTGACACTGCAAAATATAGTGGGTGGCAAAGAGAAATGGGAATATTTGAAGCCGATGCTGGCGGCAGCGTAGATTTCAATAAATGGGGTGAAAATGCCAAACTGCCGAATAATAATGGATATTTAGTTGCAGTCGGGTACTGGAGCGGCGCGGACCGTGCGATTGTCTTGAGTGACAGTGTGACAGCTGCAAAAAGCGTGTTTCGTCGCCCCTATAAGATCTCAGCCTGTGGTCAAGTTCCTTCTGCACACACGATCAAAACGCGGGTTCGTAACTTGGCAGAGAATCTCTGTATATCCATCTTTTCAGAGATGGTTGCGGGACTCGACTTTTCGATACAGGATGTCAAGTTAAACCTTCCAGCCGTATAGTTTCCAAACTTATTTTATTTGGCTACCAGTTTCAGCGATTTACTACGCCATATTTAGGTCCCTGACCAACGTAGGAAGATTCCACCTCGGTTGTGATCAAAACGGGGGGCCACCAATACAGGTGTTACTAGATTTCTGCTCGCTACAGCGGCTGTTCAGGCGGCACGCAGATGATGGTTGCAGGTATCGCTATAGCAAGCAGACATCTGCTAATAGCGGGACTGCTGGTCCCTGTTTTGATCAGAATCGAGGTGGAATCTTCGTACACGTCGGTCACGGGCCTGAAGATGGCGTAGTAAATCGGTAAAACTGGTAGCCAAATAAAATAAGTTTGGAAACTAGACGGCTGAAAGATGTTTAATTTGACATCCCTCTTTGAAAAGAATGGATCGGCTCTGAAAAATAAAGCCTAGAAGATTCTTATTTTCCGTTCGTAGCTCGGAACTCATTGATGCTGCGCAGGATGTAATGGTAAGGAGTCGTCTTTCGGTGTGAAAATTGCCTCGTCATCGGGGTTCTGACGCCGGAGAGTGCAGAGTACACTCCACAATCTTCAGATTCTTCCTAATGAGCATTTGTTGCACGTACAATTTTGTGGATTTCTCTTGGTTAAAATAATTGAGGATGCTAACTTTACCGAAAGTTTTTGGATGTCAAATGAAGCCGTTTTCACCTAACTACATCAGCGAAAAAAAAAAGAACATGCGTTACTGGACACAAAACTGCGCTTCACAAGCTTCGGTTAAGCGGTGCTGAAGTTACTGTACGGTGTGCAGTGTCGTGTCGTGGGGTGATGCTTCTTGACTTCTTTGACGGTGAAGAAAGTCCCACTGTCAGTGTAACGTCTCCATGTTATCTGAATATCAGAGAGAAATTTTTGGCCCAAGGCTCCATTCTCTCCCAGATATTGATATTCAGCACACATGGTCTGAACTGGATAGAGCCACATCACACAGTGGCAGACTGTTCACGTACGCAGTGAAACTTTGTTTGGGGATCGCATAATTTCAGGAAATGCTAACATCGGTTGGCCGCCATGATTTCCAGACCTCTCTGTGTGTGATAGCTTTTTATGGGGAAAATACCTTACTCCGCTCAACACTCACATTGAGGAAAACATCGCCAACATCGCAGAGAATCCATTGCGTCGCATTGTTTGAAATCTCCAGAACCGACTTCTGAATGTTTATGGTGAAATGAGCAGCACTGAATGACGTAATTTTGAAACGTGTTACATAATAAAATTTCCACTCTTGTGCAAAATACATTTCAGCATCAAATACAGTTTTGTAAGTATCGTTCTTGTTTGCTAATTATTTAAAATTATCCAGTTTCTCTGCGCCAGTCTGTATAAGCAAGGCTGAAACAAGTGTTATCAGTTTAAGAGTTGTCTTACGCAACTATTCTAGTTACATACACCGCACACATCATGTTTCAATATACGCAGATTGACTCTGGCTGAGGCAGGTTATTTTGCAGCTGTGGCTCATCACGTCACAGTTCGTGCTTTATAGAGGCTGTACATAACAACGACAACATGAGAAATCCGTCAGCTAATACTTACTACATCATTATCTAATGCTAAGGCTAATTTGCTATGTAATTTAGCGATTAATAGTAGAAAAGAGTAGTCCTCATATACAGTGACATTTCTTTATTCATGGAAGTAATTGTCCAAGATAGCGCAAATGTATCATAAACGAAAATTTTTCGATTTCATCCCCACCTGATCAGAATCAAATTTCACTACTAACCCATCTTTGGGGAATGTGATGCATGCACGGTGGCGCACCGCTCATTTCGCTGCTGTTCTAACATTCCTGTTGGTATAGTTGCAGAACTGGAGGCAGCGAGCTGTACAGTCTCGCCAAGATTCACGAGATGATCCTGAGGCATTCAATGGAGAGACGAGAGCAGCATCGCACCCAGATATGAGGACGCCATGTAGAACTCCTGCTCCGTCAGCTACGGGTGTACACTAAACTGTGACACGTGACGCACTGAAGCAGTACTGTATTCCTTGTTAAGATACAGCATGAGTGGAATTTGAGCCCGCTTAGATGGGGACTTCATCAGAAAGTTTACATTTAAAATACTGACTGAACCAACATTTTATACTGAAGCCAATGGTGGTTCGTAAGAGCACAGGATGTGAGGAGTATAAGTGCAGACATTGTCATCATTGGCACCTTGATACATACCTGCTTCATTGGGTTAGTTGTTCTTTCTCTGCCCTCTGTCAGTCTTCCCGAAAACACGTCACATAATTTACTTTATTTTCCAAGTCATCAGTCTTGTGATTGGTCTGATGCGGCCGCACAAATTCCTGTCCTGTGCCGACCTTTTCATCTCAGCAGTAGCAGTTGCAACCTACGTCCTTAGTCAACTATCTGCTGGATGTATTCCAGTCTCTGTCTTCCTCTACAATATTTGCCCTCTACAGCTCCCTCTAGCTCCATGGAATTCTTAACAGATGTCCCTTCTTATCAGTGTTTTCCACACATTACTTTCCTCGTCGATTGCGTGAAGAACCACCTCATTCCGTACCGTATCATCCCACCCAATTTTCAACATTCTCCTGTAGCACCACATTTCAGATGCTTCAGTTCCCTTCTGTTCCGTTTTTTGTGGGTCGTTTGAAAATGAATGGCATTGTATTATTAATTATTATTTGTTCACAACTGTGACAAAAGTTTGTTTCTCAATAATATTTCATAAAGGCATCCTATGGTAACATCTCGATAAGGCAACCTGTGTGAACGCAAATCTGTTAATCCGACGTAGGGGTCGGGGAGGAAACTGAAAATAAAGTACGTAAGTACTGAGTGGTCGTCATGTAATGAGTTGCTAAAGGACAGAACTGCTGAAGGTAACGCGCAGCATCATGGAAGAAAGTGCCTCTCACTCGTTGTGGAATTTGGAAGCAAACTCTAAGATGTAACTGTTTGACTTTCCTTACTGCCACGTTTCAGTGGCTCGGCCTCGCCATATTCTATCTGTTGGTGACAGAAATGCTGCAACCTCACCTTCTAAGTTGGCGTCATAAGGGGCGACCAGGCGGACAGAAGAGTCAGATGAGAGCTGTGTGTACTGTACGACGGACTCCGTCAATAAATCCTCACTTTACCGCATTTTTCGTTACGAGCTAGCCCAGATTGGCTGGATTCTATTTCTTGCGATCTCCGACCACTAACATGGGGTCTCTAACAGGCAAGTCTCCATTCGTGGACAATGTTTAACTTGGTTAACCAGTGAAATTCTTCCTAACAGTCTTCTGACAAAAACATCGTTCCCCGCTGTTTCTGTCTCTTTCCTCAGCCAATAAGCGAGCTTCCTTTCATCACTGCCGTGCTCTCAGTCACTCTGAGAAAAGTTTCATATACAACGTCCATCGTTCTTATGTCCTTAAACCGATGTTTTGTGTAGGTCCTGCGCATTCAGTGACGTCCCACATTTTTTGACAGATAACGGGCTCTCTTTTTCACCTATCCAATAGCAACCTCCACTATCCGTCCCAAACGTCGTGTCTACGTGCGCTTTCTGCCATCGTTCCTCCTCAAACAACTTCATTAAACTTTTTCGCGAGTGGATGCCACAGGCAGCTTTCCCTGTTGCGGAATTCGGCCAGCGGCGCCACAAGGCGTCAGAGAAGGCCGGCCCTGCCTGCCGCTTCCTAGCCACTGCTTGTGGCGCCATCTCTCAAGGAGTGCAGAATAGTCCGTGGAACATGTAACTAACTAACGGGATACCTGGCCGTTCAGGGGCTCGGTTCATTGGCCGTGTCGCCCAGTGTGCTTGCAAATGTTTCCTGGCTTCCCAATAGCACTCAAGTTCAATTTTATACTACTACAAGTAACAATCACTCGTAATTTTAAGATCAATTACTGATGCAGGTGGATGGTGCTCTCTAATTTGAATATTGTGTTTCGTAACATTTCCCCACAGTCCATGTTTCACTAACAAACAATGCTGAGCTCGAAACGTACATTCTCAGAAATTTCTTCCTCAAATTAAGTCGTCAATTTGATACCAGTAGATTTCTCTTCGCGTCGGCCGGTGTGGCCTTCCGGTTCTAGCGCTTCAGTTTGGAACCGCGCGACCGCTACGGTCGCAGGTTCGAATCCTGCCTCGGGCATGGATGTGTGTGAGGTCCTTAGGTTAGTTAGGTTTAATTAGTTCTAAGTTCTAGGCGACTGATGACCTCAGCAGTGAAGTCGCATAGTGCTCAGAGCCATTTGAACCATTTCTCTTCGCCAGGAATGCCCTTTTTGCCAGTGCTAGTCTACCTTTTATGTCCTCCTTGCTCCGTCCGTCGTGGATTATTTTGCTGCCTAGATAGCAGAGTCCCTTGACTTCGTCTACTTCGTGACCACCAAGTCTGATGTTAATTTAATCGCTGTTATCATTTCTATTACTTCTCATT
Source organism: Schistocerca cancellata (assembly GCF_023864275.1). NCBI lineage: Eukaryota > Metazoa > Arthropoda > Insecta > Orthoptera > Acrididae > Schistocerca > Schistocerca cancellata. The sequence goes on from NW_026047102.1 coordinate 124,181, forward strand.
TCTTTCGTCTTTCTTCGGTTTGCTTTTACTCCATATTCTGTATTCATTAGACTACTCATTCCATTCAACACCTCTTCTAATTCTTCGTCATTTTCACTGACTATAGCAATGTCATCAGCGAATCTTAGCACTGATATACTTTTAAATTGAATTTTAATACGACTCTTGAACGTTTCGTTTATTTGCGTCATTGCTTCTTTCATGTATAAATTGAAGAGTGGGAGCGAAAGATTACATCCTTGTTACACCCTTTTTAATTCGAGCATTTCGTTCTTAATCTTCCAGTCTTATTGTTCCTTCTGGTTCTTGTACACACTATATATTACCCATCTTTCACTATAGATAGATTACTCATATATTTCTCAGGATTTCGAACGGCTTGCCCCATTACAGACTGTCCAACGCTTTGCCCAGGTCGACAAATCCTATGAACGTGTCTTGATTTCTCTCCAGTTTTGCTTCCATTATCAAGTAAAATGTAAGAACTGTCTCCCTGGTGCCTTTACATTTCCTGGGCATCATCTAACAGAGCCTTAAATTTCTTTTCCATTCTTCTGCATATTATTCATGACAGCAACTTTGGTGCATGAGCTTCTATGCTGATTGTGTGACAATTCTCCCACTTTTCAGTTCTTGTAATCTCTCGAATTGTTGGAGGTATGTACAGTCTATGCAACCAATTGAAGGCAGTTTCTTAGTTGCCATACGGTTTTCGCTACATTTATTTGGGAAGCATCATTAGTGGCCTGTAATACATGTTTCCTTTTTTGCATACAATAAACGTATTATTTTGTAGATGTAATATGCTGCTATATTACATCTCGTTGTATCTTTCTCTTGTTATTCAGGCTAAATTCAACTTTAGTAGTTCAAAGTCCGTAATGTGAACTTATCGTTCGGTCTTACTTACGATTTCCAGCGCAGTTAACTCATGTGTGTGGTCCTGGAGATATATTCGTTAGTTTCCATACTCCAGCTGGCCGTTTTCTAGTGTCCTTTCACAAAAATTGTCACATCGCATATAGCACTTGCACTTTCCATTTTGTGATCAAGATATATGTGTTTTCGGAGTGTAGTGTTGCCAACTGTTGTGTGTTTTTCTTTCTATTGTTTGTGTTGTGGTTTGATTATTTTTTCCATTTGTTGTGTGTGTGTGTGTGTGTGTGTGTGTGTGTGTATTTCCTGTGTGTAATTGTGTAATTCTTTCCTGACAGTATGTTTTTCTTTTTTTAATATGGATATTTGTTTGTTTGTGTGCGTGCGTGTGTGTGTGTGTGTGTGTGTGTGTGTGTGTGTGTGTGTGTGTGTGTATTTTGCCGTGTATAAATGTTTTTTATTTTATTTTATTTATTTATTTTTGTAGTAATATATATAAATATGTGTTCATGTGTGTGTGTGTGTGTGTGTGTGTGTGTGTGTGTGTGTGTGTGTGTGTGTGGGAGGGGAGAGGGAAGGGGGAAGAGGGAGAGAGAAGAATTTAAAGCAACTAAGGGAAAGACGGAAAACAGAAAAAAATTACTTTCGAATTGTGTTAATCATGTTCTTCCGAATGTCTGATGATCCATCGAAAGTCTGATACATTCTACACACGATCGTGTGTAATCGTTTTGTTGTCAGTTCCTAAATGGTTTTAGAAATTCCAATGGAATGTGATCTTTCGGTTCTCCGTTATTTGATCTTAAGTCTTCCAAAACTCTTTTAAAATCTAATTCTGATACTGGGTCCCCTGTCCCTCCCCCATCAACTCCTCTGTCTCCTTCTAGCACGTAATCAGAATTCCTCCTCCTCATAGAGGCCTTCAATAAACTTTTTTAACCGATCCTGATATCCTGAACAAAGTCTGGGATTAATTTAAGGAAAACACGTGGAAGGGCGGCCCAACTCGATGCGTTATAACGTCATTCCCAAACAAATATTTTTATGTTATAACAATTCAATCATGAGTCAACTGACAGTTACCAAGATTCTTGGGAGATACATACAAGTAGTTACGATTCTTAAATTAAATTCACAATGTATAAGTCCCTTTACATTACAAATAGCACTCAAAAAATGTGAACTGTGCAACACAATGGCGGCCAAACTACAAACAGTTAAATAAACAGACCTGCGGCGGCACTCTGTCCCCGCCACTAGCTCACAGCTGTGGGGTAATACCATAAAAGGAGCTGAACATGAAGACTATTAAGATGCATACATGTCCACTGGTTATTCTGCTCTCATACAGACAAGATACAGCCAAGCTGCTCAAGGGCTACCCTTATGTAAAACCGAAGCAACAGCAGTGCTTCACTGATTGGGCACAAGCCTGTTCCACATAAATCACGTGAAGTACTTAATTAAACTACTGGTCCCCTAAAACGCAATTAAAATGACAATCACAATGAAATCCTCACTTTTTTTTTAAGAAATCAAGAAACTCATTGTTCAGATTGCGCAGACTTTCACACACTCACAAGGACCTTACAATAACAGAATTACTGAGTCAATTACCTGCTAATCCGGTGACACCCCCGCCGTGGCACGATACCAAAAGAATAACAACAAACTGCTCAACTTGGGGCTGGAACTGGAGAACCGCAGAATCGCGTCTGACCTTCCAACACTCAGACGTCTTGCGACGACGGGGAAGCCGCCGAAGCAGGGGGAAAGTGCGTCCCTGCCCCGGAGCAGCGAGGCAGAAACGCGTCAACTGCTGCCGACATATACCGAACAACAAACAGCAAAACAAGTCTGATGAAAATTAACGTGCACAGTAATACTGAAACGGGCAATCGATAGTTCAACTATTAAAACTTCAGTATGGGGGCGACCCGCTCATAACATTGCAAGTTCACCTCGCCAGCCATAACAAGAAGCAATGCACGAGGTCATTTAAAAGAATAATTACATAATTACTCAAACAAGATTTAAAAAATCAGGGTATACCTTTACTGGGGTCTCTCAGGGGCTAACAGACGCTGTAATTGGTATACGCACCAAGTGGCAGACGGCCGGTTACACCTATAACCCGAAGGGATTCACAACACGGAGCAAGAGAGTGTACAAATACAAGCACGCACATGCACATGACCCACAAATGCGTACCTTTACGCTGAGCACACACAACTTCAGTTACAGGCCAAATCCTATAATTCGCCCCAGGAAGGGCCATGAGGTCTACAACAGACAGAAATTACAATCAGTATTATTAAATACTCAATAATAACAAACCATGATTTCAAATACAAGGTAACATTACAAAATACTAGTTTGGCACATACATAAACCTCCAGATTGAGACACACAGTGCCAAAGGTGTCAGCGAAAGGCATAAGAAACTGGATTCCTGGCCACCTCACACGGGGCAGAATTAACTATCTTTAAGTACATTACTTACTAAACAGTCTCATAGATAATTTCAAACAAATATCAAGGAGGCCAATAGCTTCAGAACTGCAGGTAGCGAGGCCCTGGATAATACTGCCCTGCTGCTCGTGGCTGCTAACAGGTTGTTCACTACATCTCGGCGTATTTAGCACTCCACAGTGGACTGGTGCACGTCGCAAGCAGGTTGCACGCGACGAGAGCCGCTCCTTGTCCACTGAAGCCGCCGGTAGCAACCGTCAACGCTGCAGGAAAACTCGGGTCCCCACAGCCCAGTGGTGAACGGTGTTAACTGGCTGAACGCCGAGTACTGAGGCTCACCCCTCCAGCTGCGTGTCCCACACGCCACGCACCGCCACACCGCTCCACAGGGAACAACAACCCCTCGCTCATTCCTTGTCCCAGGCCCATATTCTCCCGCAACCCTTTGTTCTACCCCTTCCCGTATAGCCGCATTCTCATCCTCCATGATTATTAGATTTTTGTCTCCCTTTACGTTCTGAATTACCCGATCAATATCCTCATATATTTTCTCTATCTCCTCCACCTTCTGCTTGCGACGTCGGCAAGTATACCTGCACTATTGTTGTCGGTGTTAGGTTGCTGTCGCTTCCGATGAGAACAACCCTATCACTGAACTGTTCACAGTAACGCTCTCTAAAACCTTCCTACTGATAACGAATCCTACTCTCGTTATACCACTCTCTGTTGCTGTTGATATCACGATAATAATTTACTACTTGGTGTTTTCTGCACCTTCGTAACAGCACCACTAACAAGGGACACGCTGGAGCTCGAAACCATGCTTAGACTAAAACTCGATCATAAAAACTACAGTGGTCTGTGTGATTTCCATACAAAACTTCGCACTTACCTGCCAGCACCATCACAGCGTATGTCGTAGCTGCACTAACAAATGCTCGAGTTGCGTGAATGATATAGCTACGTTACGAATGTGTCTTCACTACAGCCGATATAATCGTCTCGAGTGAATGTAGTAGCTGCATAGGAGTATGCATTTTAGATAATTCTCATTTATTGTTCCGTCTCAGTTGTACACTTTTCTTGATTCGATTACCGCAGTTCGATTGTGCAAGGTCGTACAGATCTACAATTCACTATTGGTATCTGCAAATACGAACACTGGAAGCGTCTAAAATGGTTGTTGACGTGGACAATTTCAAACCTTCAGTTTCTTTTATCGACAGTGTTAAGACTGAATATGGCATTTCGTACAGACATATTACTACATTTGTCACTCATAAGGACGTAGAAGACGAGACTAGTATATGTCAGCACGCACAACGGTTTGTGGAGAAAGTGAACTGCTTTTGACAAAGCAGGGTGTGGCGATAAAGAATGTGTGTAACAGCGACCAGAGTTAATTCAATGTCTTCATCACCAACACTGCATCACAGAAGTGAGAAAACTACAGCTAGTGTGCTGAAGTCTGTACATAGTTCTATCCACAGCTACACAACTGATGCGGCTTCATCAATGACAGGTCGACTAGCCTGTTTTCAACAGGCACAAGACACTTTCCGCCCAAATATTTTAAACAAACTTGAAACAATCTGCCCACGGAACGTTCACGTGGAGGCAATCAAAAATGGAAAAATGATTAAAGAACGCATGAAACGTTTTCTAACTTCAGTCCTTGGAGAACAAGTGGAAAAGAGACTCTTGCTGTGTGATTCCTGGTCAGGTTACACAGATCGTATCCTTCTCGATGTCACCCTTCTAAACGCAAGTTTTGCAAATAAAGATGTTATGCCGAAGACATTGCCACCGAAAACAACAAAATGTTGCCTACTTCTCGATGTTTACTTCTTCCGGTAATATAAGCTCTGTATGAGGACTGCTAATTCTGTAAGGCTACAATGTGCCACACCGCAAGTGAAGATACGTGATTGTTATTTCATCATCACACTTCACTCTGTGATTTACAAACAATTTTGTGGACCGAAGTATACGTCTGTGTTGTGTTAGGTTGCTGTCGCTTCTGTTGAGAGCAACCCTATCACTAAACTGTTCACAGTAACGCTCTCTAAAACCTTCCTACTGATAACGAATCCTACTTGGTGAAAGACAGGTTATGACATTGACATACCCATGCATCATTTGAAAATGTAATTAGTGTGGCTTTTGATATTGGACTGCTTAATTCGAAAGTGATTTTGAATGTAAAACAGTGGCTTTAACGAGAGGTGCACTATGTTCTCTTTCACATTATTTTAACCACTTAATCGGAAACACGAAACTGCGCTATGAGGATTAATGTAAGCACTGACAGTTGCGTAGGATATGTGTGTTTTCCGCTATTATAATTATTTTAAGCAGGGGTTTTTTGGCACTGTTGAATGAAAATGTAATGATGTACTGACGTCATTGAATTACGTATAGTTTCCCTCCCATGGTATTAATATCTTTTTCCTTTTTCCTGTGTATTAAAATGGCACTTGTGGCGGAAAGCAACCTTTTGCTTGGAAATGACACATACCACTGTTTTTTCATGATCGAGTGTTATTCTAGGCATGGTTTCGTACGGCCCCGAGCGTTCGAGGTCAAGGGTGTCCCTTGTAAACGGACTACGCCTGTCAGTATAGACTAACCATTTTGCGTCCATACCTGTACACCTCAACTGCTGCCTATGGGAAGATAAGCAGCTATGTTTTGCTTTTGCCACATGTACTTGGAGATACTAATTAATCTGAAAACATATTACTCTTAATAGCTACAGTTATCAGTGTGCTAGTAAATTAAATAATGTTCAGTACACTGTCCTCAGTCACCTAACTCACTAAAGCGCTATATATTCATAGTTATCTAGCATAGAGCTTGTTTGCTGGCCCATATTTACTGGAACAACTTGTTTCTATTAACACACTCTGATCAGCCAGAAGACTATGACCAACGACCTGCTATCGATATGAACCTTGAAACGTCCCCTTTGAACAATTATACATGACTGTGCTTAACCTGGCAGACAATATTTTTAGCGCAACGCAATCTGACTTCCAATAATCCCTACAAAAGAATGGCCCTGACTAACATTAACCTATACCTTTCACAAATCACTTACCTCACAAAAATCTTCGTTACTCAAGGTACCGCAATACAGCGAGCGCCACTACTGCCAGCTAAATAAAAGATTAAAACTACGAAAGGCACTAACTACTAGTAGGCATAGTTAGCAAATGAAAGATTTTAATAGAGAACAAACAATGTATTTACCTTAATATTCATAATTGACATCCAGTCTTACAAATTTCAAAACTCCGCCATCTCTCTCCCCACATCCACCACTGCTGGCGGCTCACCTCCAACTGCGCAACGCTACGCGCTGTTCACATGCAGCTGCCCAACACTACAATGGCAAACAACAATGAAAACTAGCCACAGACTGCACACAGCACAGGCAGTGATTTTCATACAGAGCGCTACATAGCGTTACCAATAAGAAAACCTAAACAGCCTACTTACAACCTGTCCAGGCGATAGCAGCATCATCTGGCGAGGAATGACTGCCAGTCAGACACAAACACATTGCATTTAGTATAACATAAGCGTGCTGTCCGCTTGTAGAACGGGGAAGACGTGCGATCTATCAGAGTCTGACCGAGAGCACACTGTGATGGCCCGCAGGCTTAGCACGAGCGTTTTGGAAACTGAACGACTTGTCGGGTGTTCGAGGAGTGCTGAGGTGAGTGTGTTCAGCACCTGGGGAAACCCGGGGTGGAAACGCATCCAGATGGCGTGAGGCTGGGCGGCCACCGCTCATTAAAGATGTCGGACGTCGTAGGCTGGGCAGACGGGAACAAGTCAGATTAGAAGATACATATACACACATGAATAGTGCTAATAATGTTACTGAAATTTTTACTTCTACACATGCAACTACATTTAGAGGTACAATTTTTTTTTAACCGGTTCTGAAACAGAAACTCGTCCATGGAATAGAAGTAGTTGTCCAAAAGAAATGATTTGAAGCTAGATTTAAAACTTGATCTGCTACCTGCGAGACACTTTATGTTGTTCGGCAAATAATCAAAGATTTTTGTTGCCAAATAATATACTCCTTTTTGAGCAACTGACAGCTTCAATAACGGATAGGAAAGGTCATTTTTTCCTCTAGTGTTTTATGTGTGAGCATCACTGTTCTTCGCGAATTGAGATGGATTACTTATAACGAATTTCATTAGGGATTATATGCACTTTGATGGTAAAACAGGAGGGGGGGGGCGAACTGCAGCGGAACTAACACCAGACTCTGCTGCGCATAATACAAGTGTGTTCAGACACACAGTGCACAGAACACTCCTAACGATGGGACTCCGCAGCAGGCAACCCACGCGTGTGCCAGTGTTAACACCACGACATCGGCAGCTACTGCTGAAATGCACACGTCACCGTCCTCACTGGATGCTGGCGCAGTGGTAGAGCGTTGCGTAGTCTGATGACTCCCGTGGAAGGGCGCGAGTCTGTCGTCTTGCAGGACAGCGGCTCCTCGGCTGCTGTACCACGAGGCGGAGACGAGCCGGCGGGTCAGTGGCGAGGCCCGCTGGTGTAGGCCCCCAACTCACCAGATCTGAACCCGACTGGACACACCCGGGATGCGATTTAACTTGGTGTGACCGCTCGTCGTCGCTAGGTCACTCGTGTGTGCAGGTGTGGTGTCAGTTTCCTCCGGCGACCTACCGAGGCCACATTGCTTCCACAGCCACGGTGTGTCGCCGCTGTTGTCCGTGCCAAAGGTGGGCATACCGGGTATTAGGTTGGTGGTCACAATGATCAGTGCGTGTTTTAACCCTGGAGACTGCGTTCTTGCTGCTGATATCCGATTATAGGAAGTGAGCTGATGAGAACACCACGTACACAGTCGAAAGGCAGCATCGAGACAAACTTCCCTCTTTGTAACGGTGGTAGTGTCCTGTTTTTATATTAAGTATTGACGGAAATACATCCTTTTAAAATCATCACTTGATTTATAATCAATGTGCATTTTAATGTTTGCCTAAACGATCAGCTGCCGGCGATCCCTGCAGGACATGACGGCCGACTGGCCCGCGCTGTGTGCGGCCCTGGCCGCCGCCGGCGCGCTGGTGCTCTTCCTGTGGTGGCGCCGCCACAGCCGGCACTTCGCCCGCCTCGGGGTACCCTCCGTGCCGCCGCTGCCCCTCGTGGGCAACATGCTGGACGTGCTGCTCTACAGGAAGTCCTTCACCGAGATCGTCCGAGACCTGTACCAGGAGCTCGACCCGTTTCCGTACGGTGGCGTCTTCTCCTTCACGATGCCGGCAGTCATGGTCAGAGACCCCGAACTGATCCGATCTGTCACCGTCAAGGATTTCGACCACTTCACCGACCACATGGACTTCTTTACGACTGACAAGGCCAATCCACTGCTAACGAGAATGCTTTTCGCTTTGAAAGGTAATACGCTCACATACACTATTAACCATTAAAATTGCAATACCAAAAAGGATAGCAAATAATAAAACTTTCCTTGTTGTATGTTTACCATACAGTAGGAACAATAGATGATTAAATTTTAAAATTTTGCACATGGTTGATGCAGCAGCCGTAGGATAAAATATTCGTGAAGAAATAATAAAGAGCCTGTCAGGTGAAAAGTTTTATTTAAATCCCTTCACTATGGTTTCAAAGTTTATGAAATATCTTCTTCAGGAGAAAAAGAGTGACTAAACCGGTTAACACTGAATACATGGTAAGTTATACATACTACAATCGTTGCGAATACAAATGTTATTCAGCCTTATTGTGTTGGATGTTGTACTGGAGGTGCGTTGTATAGCTCAACGGTGTCAGTAAAATATAAAATTCACCTCCACAATATTAAAAACTTGCACAACATGGTGCTCGCCATTGAATAGTACTTCACCAACGTACAGCTAATCCACTAGCCTCATTTACGTAACGCTTGAGCTAAGGAAAGCTTCTGCCTAGAAACGGCACTATGAGGTGCATTCAAGTTCTAAGGCCTCCGATTTTTTTTCTAATTAACTACTCACCCGAAATCGATGAACATAATCGCCCTGCAGACGTACACATTTTTCACAACGCTGACGCCATGATTCCATGGCAGCGGCGAAGGCTTCTTTAGGAGTCTGTTTTGACCACTGGAAAATCGCTGAGGCAATAGCAGCACGGCTGGTGAATGTGCGGCCACGGACATTGTCTTTCATTGTTGGAAAAAGCCAAAAGTCACTAGGAGCCTGGTCAGGTGAGTAGGGAGCATGAGGAATCACTTCAAAGTTGTTATCACGAAGAAACTGTTGCGTAACGTTAGCTCGATGTGCGGGTGCGTTGTCTTGGTGAAACAGCACACGCGCAGCCCTTCCCGGACGTTTTTGTTGCAGTGCAGGAAGGAATTTGTTCTTCAAAACATTTTAGTAGGATGCACCTGTTACCGTAGTGCCCTTTGGAACGCAATGGGTAAGGATTACGCCCTCACTGTCCCAGAACATGGACACCATCATTTTTTCAGCACTGGCGGTTACCCGAAATTTTTTTGGTGGCGGTGAATGTGTGTGCTTCCATTGAGCTGACTGGCACTTTGTTTCTGGATTGAAAAATTGCATCCACGTCTCATCCATTGTCACAACCGACGAAAAGAAAGTCCCATTCATGCTGTTGTTGCGCGTCAACATTGCTTGGCAACATGCCACACGGGCAGCCACAGAAATGCCAACTCTGGAGGCGATCTGTTCAACAGTCATTCGGCGATCCCCCAAAACAATTCTCTCCACTTTCTCTATCATATCGTCAGACCGGCTTGTGCGAGCCCAAGGTTGTTTCGGTTTGTTGTCACACGATGTTCTGCCTTCATTAAACTGTCGCGCCCACAAACGCACTTTCAACACATCCATTACTCCATCACCACATGTCTCCTTCAACTGTCGATGAATTTCAATTGGTTTTACACCACGCAAATTCAGAAAACGAATGATTGCACGCTGTTCAAGTAAGGAAAACGTCGCCATTTTAAGTATTTAAAACAGTTCTCATTCTCGCCGCTGGCGGTAAGATTCCATCTGCCGTACGGTGCCACCATCTCTGGGACGTATTGACAATGAACGCAGCCTCATTTTAAAACTATGCGCATGTTTCTATCTCTTTCCAGTCCAGAGAAAAAAAATCGGAGGCCTTAGAACTTGAATGCACCTCGTATGACATTACAGGCGAGGAGAGTTTGCACTAGTGGATGACCTTTATTACACTAAACTAGTTTAAAACATTAAAAATTAAAATTATGGCATTTGAGACCAGATCATGTTTGGCTATGTACTTACATAAAATTTACATGACAAATAATTAATAAGTTACCATCAAGGAAAGTTATTGTGGTAAAATCTAAGAATATAAACTGTAAGTTATCATAAATAATAAACAATACAATAAGAAGATGAAGGGGAAGGGAGGAAAGGAGGAAGGGGAAAAGGGGGGGGGGACAAATCAAAGGGGTAGGCAGCAAAAACCAGTGGGAGAAAAAGGAGGCTGCAAAGAGTGGGAAGAGGGAACGAAGATGGTAAAACAGTATATAAATAAAAATATACATATCTGAACATCAAAACTTCAAGGAACACATTAACAGCGTAAGAAAGAATAAGCAGAACACCAGCATTAAAAGATGAGGAAAATTACATATACATAGTCATCCGGAATATCGAGCAATCTCTCTGGTATGTTAATGATATTAGGACTCTGAAACTATCCACAAAATTCCTGTCGTTCAATTACACCTATTCATTTGAAACTGGCCCGTCTTTGTGAACAAAATATTTAATAATTCCACGTTCTTCTAACAGGTCAAGCCTGTGACCTGTACTTTCTTTTATACAAAAGTTCTAAGTCTTCTAGTCACCATGATGTGCATTGGAAAAGTAGCGGATGGGTTCAGCACATGTGGGACTGTGCACATTTGCCCCACCGTTACTTAGCAGGTCCTTTTAATATCTAACTTTGAAGGGTCTCCTGTCTGGTGCATGTGATGATTAAATTTGTAGGTGATCTGAAAGAAGATAGGAAGCAAAATATCACAGAGCAGCCTTCGGCAGCAAAAAAGGGCTCAAATCCAGCTAGCTTCGAGCCGGACTGTTCAGATAATAGATTCCATGCTGCTTCATCTCGATGCCAGAGTTCATCAGTTGTAGAGGCTGGAGAATGGTGGCATGCCAGTCTCTCGGCTAGTGGCTGAAAGATCTAGAGAAAGCTGTGCCCAGGGCAACAGCCGAAAACCCTCTGTAGCAATGTAGGTCAGAACAACAATATCTCATTGCAAGATAATGTCACGGAGATCTCAATAGTAGGACTCATGTCACCGGCCTCAAAAAGTCGAAAATGTATCACATGGCTCTCCAAATTACTGTTTGCGTGAACCAGAGGTGACCACATTGTATACTGTGTCATCATGCCAACGTATTGAGCCGAAGTGACGATGTCGACAGAAATATGACAATGTTCGATTTCTTGGGAGCGTACACACACAGACATGACCGTCGTGACGCTGCACGCAGAACTGGAACTTTTCTAAAGACGACGCAGGGCCACTTTGGTGTCCAGAGTTGTTGCTGGTCGCACCACTGTAGACGCTCCCCTCTCTCTCCTCTCAACAGCGATCGCCACGCTGATACTCCATCGTGCTCCAGACTAGCTCGGACTGTCAGTGTGCATACTTGACTAGCTACAGCCAAGCCCATTTCCTGACCAAGGAAACGTGACGAGGCTGTGCGATTCTGCATGTCCAAGCGATCAATATATCTGTCAACCCAAGCACTGGACGTGTGGAGCTTTCGAGAACCAGCATGGGGCTGAGTACGATCCCCCTGAACCCATCGATTCCCTGCTCACATGACAGTGGTGAGGTCCCGATCACCGAGAGCATCAGTATCACTGAATGATAAACCGCACTCTCGACAGACCATCATCCCGTCGCTAGGAGAGGATACACTGCTAACTGAACATCATGGTATGATACTACCAACAGCCTTCATAACAGATTCTCACTGTTGGCAGTGTCACCTGATGTTCACTGAATGAAACTTGTCTTGACCATAAACGTACCTCACCCAAGGAAGCTGGAGGAGGAATATTCCTTACTGCTTATGTTTGCCAGGGTTAGTCATAGAAAGTTTTCCCTTTGAGTTATTGTTTATTGAATATTGTACGAAACGTTAATTGGTCATCAATTCTGCAGGTTCAAAAATGGTTGAAATGGCTCTGAGCACTATGCGGCTTAACTTCTGAGGTCATCAGTCGCCTAGAAATTAGAACTAATTAAACCTAACTAACCTAAGGACATCACACACATCCATGCCCGAGGCAGGATTCGAACCTGCGACCGTAGCGGTCGCTCGGCTCCAGACTGTAGCGCCTAGAACCGCACGGCCACCCCTGTCGGCTAATTTTGCAGGAATCTCGTCCTTTGAAAGAAGAAAAATGAAACTTTTAATATGCGTTCAACAACCTGTACTCTGCCCCACCAAGTACGTGTCCATGATACAGAAAAATTTTCTGTGTAAGATTTTTTGTTTCCAATGTCTGAAACGATGCAAGTCTATGTTTCTTGTTGGCTGGAATTCTTGATAATTTCCGTAATCAGTTTATTTTCAGGGGAAGTGTTTGTTGATGACATTCGGCTGTATTTATCTTGTATATTTCCAGTAAGTTGCTCCAATTCACTACTGTTCACATCGAGACTCAGAAATGTTTAAAAGAATACGTGAACCATCTTTGGAAAGATTTTTGAACGCTATTTTAAATGAAAATTCTAACTCAGGGAGTGAAAGTGAAAGATGGTGTTATGGAGTACGATCGGGAAAGTAATGTGAACATTAGAGATGATGAAGATAATGCAGCGTAAAGTAGTGACCATCGGCATGTAACTGTGACCAAGTTTGAAAGAAGGTATGTAATCACACAGCCCAGAATAAAGTGTATAATTACACAGTCCAGAATACCTAGGAAGTCTCTTGCTAATATACACAAATAAAAAAAACGTTTTGCATCTCCTCGGTTCCCAGAGTTCCGGAAGCTGTACAGAAAATTGGAATAGTGATCAACATAAACATCATTTCCGCCCTTTTTATTGCTCATTAAAACCGCACATTGCGTGTTGTACTACCGTACAGCGAGACCTTCAGAGGTGGTGGTCCAGATTGCTGTACACACCTACCTTTAATATCCAGTAGCACGTCCTCTTGTATTGATGTATGCTTGTGTTCGTCGTGGCATACTATCCAAAAGTTCATCAAGGCACTGTTGGTCCATATTGTCGCACTCGTCAACGGCGATGCGGCGTAGATCCCTCAGAGTGGTTGGTGTGTCGCGTCGTCCATATTAAAGCCCTTTTCAATCTATCCAAGGCTTGTTCGATAGGGCTCATGTCTGGAGAACATGCTCGCTTCATTAGTCGAACGGTGTCATTATCCTGAAGGAAGTGATTCTCAAGATGTGCACGATGGGGGCGCGAATTGTCGTCCATGAAGACGAATGCCTCGCCAATATGCTGCCGATGTGGTTGCACTATCGGTCGGAGGATGGCATTCATGTATCGTACAGCCGTTACGGCGTCTTCCATGATCACCAGCGGCGTACGTCGGCCCCACATAATGCCATTCCGAAACAGCAGGGAACCTCCACCTTGCTGCACTCGCTGGACAGTGTGCCTAAGGCGTTAAGCCTGACCGGGTTGCTTCCAGACACGTCTCCGACGATTGTCTGGTTGAAGGCATATGCGACACTCATCGGTAAAGAGAGCGTGATGCCACTCCCGAGCGGTCCATTCGGCTTGTTGTTGGGCCCATCTGTACCGCGCTGCACGGTGTTGTGGTTGCAAAGATGGACCACGCCAGGAACGTCGAGAGTGAAGTTGTGCATCAGGCAGCTTATTGCGCACAGTTTGAGTCGTTAACACGACGTCCTGTAACTGCACGAAAAGCATTATTCATTATGGTGGCGTTGCTGTCAGGGTTCCTTCGAGCCATAATCCGTAGGTAGCGGTCATCTACTGCAGTAGTAACCCTTTGTTGAGACCCCATCCTGGCAAAAAGTAACAATACGGACGCGATCGAACCGCGGTATTGACCGTTTAGGCGTAATTGAACTACAGACAACACGAGACGTGGTACCTGCTTCCTGTTAGAATGACTGCAATTGATCGGCTGTCGAAACCCCTCCGTCTAACAGGCGCTGCTCATGCATGGTTGTTTATGTAAACTCGCAAAATTTTCGGTTCACAACTCCACAGTCGTATTTCAGCCAATGCTCCAAATCTTCATACTGCGCCACAAGCTGTATCGTTGAATGGGGCATGAACAAATTCCATGCTTTGCACAAAATAATCTGAAAGTCCGCTTGCGGCGGTTGATACCCGTTACTTACAGCATTTAGTTTCTCATGTTGCAATGTGGGCTGAAGATCTGCAATATTGCGAAGAAATGTGACGTTGCCAGCTAGGACGTGGGCGGCAGTACAAGGACGTAGCGTTGTAGTCAAAGCGGGAGGAGGCGTCAAAGGGGTCCGGACCCGCCCCCCCCCCCCCCCCAATCCAGTTTTAAGTTAATCCTGCACAGCTTTTAATAAGTAAAAGCATTAGCGTCCCTTATTGTCATTGTAACTGTGCAGCTAAATTTATTGCAACAGTATGCTAAATCTTTTCTGAATGTGATTCAAGCCGGTAAGTAGTTTAGTATGACGTAGGGAGCACTCTGTACGTTCAATCTGTCATCAAATACGTTATTTTTAATCGATGTTGAGCTGTTCTTCCGACCTATGTTAAAGTAAACAATTTTTTAAATGAAGTTCTATGTACAATACGTTTCTGCAGGAAAGGAGTGGCACGACATGAGGACTACTCTGAGCCCAGCCTTCACCTCTATGAAGATGAAAAACATGTTCGTACTTATATCAGAGATTGGGCAGCAGATGGTCCGGCACCTAACGAAAGAAATGGCAGAGCTGAGAAGTGAGTGTTTACAAGTTGCATTTAGTGTAATTGCATGTGTCATAACAAACTGTTGACTCTTCTGTTACTAGTGCAGCGTCGCTGAGTAAGTCAGACAGCAACACTGTCCTTAGTAGCAAAACAAGACTGTTATCCTGTCGCAATAGTGTGCAGTGTTTATGTTATTGTCGTCACTTTATTGTTCTGCATTTGTTTTCTCAACGTAAAAAAAATTAAAGCTTACTTTGAACAAATGAAGATACGATCGTTGACGAAGACATCGTTCTGCACTGGATTTAAGAGACCACATTGCTTTGATCCAACTGTCAGCTTACGAAATACTTGCCACTGTATTTTTGATCGTACACATAAATCAGATTTACTTGACGTTACTAATCGTTTATCACTTCCAACACGTAAAACAAGATATGCGCTCTGGAAGTAACTGCACTGTGTGCAACACTTGGAGGAGGGTAATTTACACTACTGTTAATCCCCCAGCCTTTCGGTTCCACGTACATATGGAGGCGTGAAAATAAGAATATATTCCTCATTAGGTCCTTACAGAATTTATGCCTATACGATGAAAGCCGGTGCAACATTTTACGATCCATATCAAATACTCATTCTCAGAATACAAAGAACAACATTTCACTAACAGAAGGATGTAGCTCAGTTTCTACACCGATTTCATCCTGAAAATTATTCAAAGAAATAACACATAAGAGTCTCGAATATAACATATTCAGTATATGCTGTATAATTTTTCTATAATTAATTCAATAAATGGAAATATGCCTTCCGCTCTTTCTACAGTTTATGAGGCTCACCACTCGCCAAATGGTCTGAAACGGTTTCACGCAGCCAAATGCCCCGTCCCTTCTCGCTGTGCTCCGCTACGACGACAGGAAGACACGTATGCCTGTCTATCATCGTTTTAGCCACGGGTCACTTGAGCACTCGAGCATCAACAACTGAAAGGCTGCCGCATCATCCAGAAACATACCCGTTACTGGATAGCGACGCCACCACCATTCTGCACCTCTATCTCTGTCACAGAGCACAGTGATTATGAGGAGTGCAGGAACACTGCCACTGGACGAGTTTGTCCGGACAGATAAGTTGATGTATAAGTTAGTCCATATCCATTGCAGGATACGGAGTCTCAGAAACGACAGAAGGAATTAATTCCAACAGCTCATTGTTCAGGCGGGCGGTGGACATATTTTTGTGTGTGGGGTTTGACATGGCAATGTATGGGGGCCCCTAATCCTCTGCTGTATTCGCAGGAGAACGATGCAGGAACCTCCGCCCTGATCATCGCTTACAAAGTTCTGCAGGTGACATTTACCTTCAACAAGCCGCTGCACCACACCAACGATCCCACATCGTGTAAGGATTCTGAGGAACACTCCTCTCCTCGAGCATGAAGGTGCCTGTGTGGTTCATTTCTTGACCTCTACCACCCCTCCCTCCTCCCCCCCTCTGGACCCTAAAAATCCCTTCTTTCTTGCTGTACCTGTGGAGCGCAGAATTGCATTCATTTGCGTTATCACTCCAAGAGTTAAAAAATTAGCCGTTTAGCTAATGACCTGGTGATGTTTCCATGAACGAAGACCGTATGTGGCATAAAATGAGAGCTAATTTTCATGTAACGAGATTAAAAATTCCACTTTATGAAACTGATATCGCTGATCGCACTCCTATTGAAGACAATAAGTTTGCCATGGGCTCCAGTGTGGTTATAGAGTGCTAAATGAGTTACACATGGGTTACAGGACGGAAGGAAGATTATTTTCGAAGAAATTTCACGTTTGCAACCGGTCGTAGTCAACTAAACTCCATAATATTTCAACTGGTCACCTGCCAATCACCGTCAAGCAAGCCATCTAAGGCGTCCTCCGTTCCGCAATATACAGGGACAGCCACTAACTATTGCCACTCCGGATGTATGGCAGTAGCCGAAAAGTTTGTGGGACAAATGTTGCATGGGACAACGGGGCTCATAATATGACGCCGGTTTTTTGTTGCTAGATGGGGTCGCGTCAGAGATATGGTCATTTTTTTAAGGGATGCTATAGTTTGGTACTTATTTTCTGATAGCGGTTATTCAGACATACGGTTATTGAGACATACCCAATGATGTGTAACAGTAAGGTCTTTGAAGGTCAACAAAGGTCAAAAAGTTGTCATGAACGTCCATTTACAGAAGGTCTTCGAAGTGATGACCATTGGTATCAATGCAGTGCTGCAGTCTTCTTATCATGGATTGCATGGTATTCCTCATCACTTGGGCACTTATCGAAGCACATGCTCTCACAATTCTCTCTCGTATATCGTGCAAATAGTAAATATTCGGCGAATACGGCGTATCCATCTAACGTGCCATTGACATGTAAACACCATTCGACAGTTTCGCAATACAACGCTAGACTAGTATCGTCGAATCGAGCGAATGTGAATGACGTATTCCACCAAAGAACAAGTCTATATGTTTCTCATTTACAGAGAATGCCAAAGAAATTCAGTGAGAGCTAGAGACTTGTGCACTGAAAGATATCCTCAACGTACTCGCCATGAACGTCGTACATTTAAATATGTGTATGACAAATTGAGAACAACTGGTTCTTTAACGCATCGGAAACATATCCCGCGAAGGAAAGTTAATAGAGGAAATGGAAATTGGTACTCTTCCCACCGTGTTTGAGACCCTTGTGTTAGTTCGGATGAGATTGCAGGGGAATCTGGCATTAGCCAGAGTAGTGTTGTTAATGTTCCGCATCGCCAAAAACATCATCCTCACCGTATCGTCTCCACCAAGAATTAACTGGTACGGACTGTATGCGTCGCATTGAATTCTGCCGATGTGCTCAAGTTCAGATTAATTTGATTTTAGTTAGTGGCGAGGCTACATTCACGAACCATGGAAATTTTATGTTATTGGGCAACTGAAAATCCATGTTGGCTCCGGCAAAGAAGAGGGGCGCCTTTCGACACATGGTTATTTGGTAAGCGTGATAGCTTCAAGAGAGGCGCTCTGCATCGCAGTGTAGCTTGCTGTCCAGGTTTCGAGAGGGTGCGTTTCTGGATGAGGTATTGAATATATTGCTTCCCCCTACTTATACCTCCCGAGAAGATCACGAATATAAAATCAGAGAGATTCGAGCGCGCACGGAGGCTTTCCGGCAGTCGATCTTCGCGCGAACAATACGCGACTGGAACATGAAAGGGAGGTAATGACAATGGCACGTAAAGTGCCCTCCGCCCACACCGTTGGGTGGCTTGCGGAATATAAATGTAGATGTAGGTGTAGAAGATATGCGAGAGAAAATTGTCAGAGCATGTGCTTCGATAAGTGCCGATGTGATAAGGAATACCACTCAATCCGTGATAAGAAGTGATACCAATGGTCTGCACTTCGAACACCTTCTGTAAATGGACGTTCATGCCACCTTTGTGACCTTCGTTGACGTTCAAAGACCGTACTGTTACACATCATTGGATTCGTCTCGACAGCCACTATCAGAAAATAAGTTCCAAACTATAGCATCCCATTTAAAAAAAAAAACAAAGTTAACGTTCATATCCCTGAAGCGACCCCACCTAGCAACAAAACACCAACGTCATATTCTGGCCCCCGTTGTCCGATGCAGCTTTCGTCCCACAAACTTTTCAGCTCCTATCACACTCTCGGAGTTATTCTTGGTGGCAACAGTGAGTGACTCACCCCGTATTGCGTAGCATTAGGCGCACACAGACAGACCACGCCCCCACTGCCCCGTGGCAGCGCGCTGCCTCATTCAACGGCGGAACTCGGCTGCACCGTCGTCTTCGATCTGACAAAGGCAGGCCACGACGTTGGGATTTACTTCAAACTTTGTACACCTTTAGGAGGCCATTAAAACAAAGTAATGTGCAATTAGGAAGGTGCTCTACTCCGGCAATTTCGAGAAAATCTCAAGCGAAGTTTCACGCGTCTATATTGTGCTTATTTCTCTGTGTGTAGAAGCCGGACGTTAGAGTTCCTGTTGGTCAAGTAATTAGTGTTCGAGCTTCGTAAGATGAATGAATACGACGCCACGGTTCGACTCCCACTCAAAAGTAATTACTAATCAATTTTTTTAATCACTGGTCATATTGTTTAAGTTTCATGACATTCGAGAAGTAATTTAACGAAAAAAATCACGTGTATTTGCATCAACTTTCAATTTATGTTTCCCAAGTCTGTATGTCAAATACCATCCAGCATCGTGTCATGTCGAGAGCACATCTCACGAGTAATTGTACGTTGCTCTTGTGGTCTGGCACATTGTGACTTACTATATTACTGATTTTAATGACGTCATTCGTATCAACATTTATCGAGGTTTGACTTGGGCTTTCCAAGCCTGTACCGCGTCCTTTAAAATTTAATTACAAATAGTAAATAGTCTGATAACATACTAAATTCACTACTTCATGAAAATGCACGTGGTACCTAAGTCTAATGGGTAGTGCGTGCAGCAACGCGCGGCAGAGTGCTGTGGTGGCATTCCTGCCTAGTGTGTTTATGAGACTAGGGTTCAAGTCTCCGCTGTGGCAAAAATTGTAATGCACATCTTCAGTTTCCATCGTTATCATCGATAAAGATGAAACCCAAATCTAATCGTAAGAACTAGAGATCGCCTACATTTGTGTTACAGCATTTCCCCGTTACATCCAACGGTGGACTGCTATTCCAATCCGAGAGGGCCTCGGCGATAGTGACGATCAAGGGAAAAATAAGCTGAACGTGTGAAGTCTGTGTTAAGGAGGGACAGGGACTTGGGTAGTCGGTGCAACAATGCTACCTATTGTTGTGCGCTCGTGTAATCCTTAGCATTCCCATCTAAAAAGCAAAGAGACCTTGTTTCAAGACCTGGCCGTAGCATAAATTTTAATACATTTCTTCAGATTAAATCATTATCATAAGATATAAGTGTCAGTGAGATTCAAACCGTCGCCCTGCCCACGCCCGTCTCGCAAAGCGCGAACGCTAACCACTCGACCACACTGACTTCCTACATTCGGCTCTTTCACATAGGTATATCAGTTACATAATAGAGGCTAAAAACTTTTCTTGCGATTTCCTCGGAGTCGGATGACAAAAGGTGTGCGAAGTTTGAAGTAAATCCTTAATGACTACGTTGTGGCCTCCCTCTGTGAGAAAAACGAGGAGATTACAGGACTCTACGCATTATCCAGCTATTAGCTGCTGTCATGGTTTATCAGATTTTCCGCCTTGCCTATTTCAAATAATGGGTCACTAAAATATGTTGTTGTGGCCAGAATTAGTGTTTTATCATACGCCATTGAATTTCCGATGGAGATGCAATGTTCTGCAACAGCAGAGTCCTCGGTTGCAAAAGGCGAGTGCAACGTTGGTGCAACTCTCTTTCACCGTGCACACGGTCTGACCTCCACACGCCGTATGACACTGGCAACGTATTTTGTATATTCTAACTTTCCACAACGACAAATTATCCTGGTGGCAACAGGGAGACAACCTTAAATGGTGGGGGGAAAACCGATTTACCCTAAAAATTACGGAGGATTCTTGCTATTTTACGCGAAATATTGCCAACAAAGGGAAGAATATTTCAGATTTTTCAGGTGCGCTCTCCTCTTTATCCACTTCCTGGTTCTTGGCTTTAATTGATAGTGCCCTGTTAATCTGCCGGGTAGAATATCCAACTCCCCTGAACAGTCTTTAAGTGGGCGAGCACTTTCAATAAACTACGTGCATCTGAGAGTGCTTGAGCTCTGTGTACAATGTTTTAAGAACGCTCATAGTTTGCGATGGATGATGACAACTCGATGATAAACTGAATGCCACAGAGAGCTATCATTCTTCTATTTAACGAAAAAGTCCAGGAAAGGTAAACAACCACCTTTCTCTAATGCCATAGCGAACCAGATGTTCTTATGAAAGGAGGTGATGTTAGAACTCCATTAATATATGGTCAGTATTGGGACACGGCCGGCACCATTCCAAAATACCGAATGTATCCGGTACGTGTTGCCTCTCTAGTCGTTATTACCGTAGCGGGTTGCGACATAGACAGAGTCCTTTCCTAAGCATCGTTAGTAGACAGCAACAAGGTCGCACGCAGTGTATCCGGCAAGTGTTGACTCTCTAGTCGTTATTACCGGCGCGGGGTTGTGACATAGAGAGAGAAACCCTTTCTGGAACTCGAACCCTGCTCCTCCTGGGTGGAAAGGCCAAGTGCTCCCACCTAACACAATTAAACCACCAGACACACATGGAATTGATGGGAAATTAAAAATGCCGGAGCCCTTTCTGGGACTCGAACCCTGGTGCTCCTGGACGGAATGCTCAAGTGCACCCCCAACACATGAAACCTGTCTAGATGCGGGAGAGGAAGGTTAGGTTAGTGTACTTTATTTATTTTGGTCGAGAAACTGACGCAAAGATCGATCCTAATTGCGTAATTAATCACAAAGATAGGTCCTAATTACACAACTATATGCAAAGCACTACAGAAGGACGGCATAAAATCGCAATACGCCGCGGAAACTGACGATACCATACAACTGGTGTTATCCTGCCAAGAACCACTCGAAACCAGCGGCAGAAACATCGAAACTCTACCCTACACATACAAGCTGCCAGAGTCGATATTAGCTAACTTTGAGACGGGTGTATTTCCTGCTTTTCATGTATGCGTGTTTCTACTGCATTACAGAGAAGTTATTATCAGAGTTTTTTTTTTCTTTGTATACATCTACGGCATTGCATGTTTCGAATTCTTTAAGTTCAATGGGCCCCATGTACAATTAATCTTAAATAGAGTGATGGTAGAACTGCTGTCTGGACGCTTCCATATGAGGTCTACTTTTTTCGTATTTGGTCTTCGTGGTCCTTATGCGCAATTAATGTTAGCTGCAGTAGAGTCGTTTGGTAGTTACCTTGAAATGAGGGTCTCTAAATTTAGTGTTTACAGTTCCTAGGAAAGAACACCGTCCTCCAAGGACTTCTGTTTGAGTTCTGAAAGCAGCTCCATGGCACTTACAGGTAACAAATCTAGAAGCCATTCGCCGAAATTCTTCAACATGACCTGGAACGGATCAATCCCACCAGTGAAGTAAGCAGGACGATAGTAATACTTCACCTGAAAGTTACTGGTTTATTATTCCTACTCATCAGCATTAACTTGCATTTTTTCCGCATTTAAGGCTAGCGACCATTCATCACACCAAATGGAAATTTTGTCTAAATCGTCTTGTGTCCTCCTACAGTCACTCAGCTTTGATGACTTATCGTAGACCGCTGCATCGTCGGCAGACTATTGACCCGCCAAATCATTTAAGTATAAAGAGAACAGCAGCTATCCAATTGCACTGGGCTGCATATTGGATATTGCCACTCTCTTATCTCTGAGCCTGTTAAATATGCTCGTGCCTTCGTTAACGGGCTGCGATGGGAGATCGTGTCATATACCTTCCTGAAATCTAGAATATGTAATCCACCTGTTACCTTCCTTTATAGTTCTAGATATATCATGTGAAATAAAGGCATGCCGAGTTTTGAACGAATGATGCTTTCTAAAATCAGGCTGATTCATCAACATAAACAGCTTAGCCTCAAGAATGTTTATTATATTCGAACTGAGAATACGTACAAAGATTCGGGAGCAGTCCGAAGTTAGGGATATTGGTCTGTAATTTTGCGGTCTGTTCCTTCATCTTTCTTGTATACTGGAGTGACCCGCGCTTTCTTTCTTTCCTTTATACCATTCGTTTCGATCTTCGTGTTGGACGAAAAAGAAAGAGAGAGGGAGAGAGAGTGAGGCGGGGTGATGGACCAATTCCCTGGAGTACTCCTTCTAAAATCTAACAGGAATGCCATCCGGACCAGATGATTTGTCTGTTTTTCAAATCTTGACGGTACTTCCTTATGTCAGTTACACATCTTCCATACGGGGGTCCGTCCGAAGGTCAAGAGACTGCATGTTTGTACGGTTTTCATGCTTGAACGATGTCTTAAACGTGAAATTTTAAACTTAGGTTCGGCTTTTGCTATCTTCAACTGCCGCACCAGACTGGTCAACAAGGAACTGATTGGAATCCTTAGACTCGCTTACCGATTTTACACACGGCCTGAAAGTTCTCGGCTCCCTGCCAAATCTTTTGCTAAGTTGTGACGGTGGCAGTTACGTGCTTCACGCATTAATATTTCGGCAGCCGGCTAATGGCTTACGAGGCCTCGATTCAATCTATTAAACGTGCTTGATTCGATTATTCTATTCCCTACAGCTTACAGCCATGAAATATCGGTCAAATTATACATCATCTTCGTTTTCCATTAATGTCGATGGTACTTCATTCCTAAATATACGGCTTACAAGTAGTATTGTTTAGTGCTCGTCGCAGTTATGAGTACCGGTAACTACAAGCGAGGTTCATTACAAAGGCGATTCATTACAAAAGCGATACTGTCTGACTCGAAATAGCCAGGTATCTATGACAGGGTATGCTAATACACAGAAAATTCGGTGCATAACTGATTCTTTGTCTATGTGATGCACAAAACTAATTTCATTTTGTTTTGATGTTATTTATTTATTTATTGATTTTAGTTTCAGAAGCTATCCCCGATAGCTCCGCATCGCCGTCACCACTACCATCACTGCCAAGATGGTACTTACTTCCGGAGGAGGGGTATGGAAAAGATGATAATGATGACGATGACGGCGATGTAATATTTCTCTGTGAAATAATAAATATCGACTAAAAGCACTACATATTTTGGAACACAACCTACGAGCAGCTTAGAGACAGAAGTGATGACACTTTCTGCGGGACCTGACCATCATTTTGCAGAACAATGCTCAAGCACGTAGAGTGCAAACTGTTACTGATTTGTTTGACTGATGGGACTGCTGAGTGCTGTACCACCTACTGCGGTCCCCTGACGTAAGTCCTCGTGAGTTCAACTCGATTTCTGACTGAAGGAAACACTTCACGGCATTTGCTTGACGACTGCTGCAACTCATCGATTAACAGACCGCGCCACTCGAACTGTCGACACATGTGACACTGCTAAGAGCATCACTGGCAAGGGTTATACACTATGCTGGAGACTACTTTGAAGGTCAATAAAACTTTGAAAGACATATTTATTTTGTACGAGCTGTAAGTAAATAGTTTTTCCACTGCTAAATTTCCAATCCTCGTATATAAACTCTCTCCTAGTATCCACCATCTTCTACAAGACGAGTCCCTTACAACAGAGTATACCACAGAGGTGCATGTGTGTTTGATGCTTTAGAAATACGCAGTGTGTTGCCTCTACAGTTACTAAATTCATCATAGCATCCACAGTGAGTAAATGATACACTGTCACTGTTGCGGCCAAAGATGTCAATACAGAGATAGAATGTATTGTACTTAAACTGCCAACAGCCTTGTTCAGTCTATTTCAGTAATGTCCAGCCTCGTACCTATCCATATATCCTCAATTTACACTATAAATTTGATGCCACTGGCTGATCTCCATGACAGCAGCAATATCTCCATCCCTGTAATACTATTACTTGGAGTGTAATAAGACTCTCTTCACCAACTGTTCGGTGTTGTAATCAAGGAAGAAATTAACCGCATATTTACCTTCTCAGAGGAACCGAAAGTATAGGACCACTCGGATTACGTTTCGCAGACTCATCCATCATTCAATTTGATTTCGTTTGGCTCCCATACAGCTCAGCTGATGACGCCATTCTTACGTGCTCTCCGTCCCACTCAGCAACTTGTGTGATGAAGACGCTCGATCTGCTCACCACACAACGAATTCAACCACTGATGGTGTTAAAGATTAATATGTTTTAGAACAGTTAGTCTAATTCTGAAGACGACGCTAGTTTGACTGATTATGGCATTGGTCTTCCGCTCCTAGTCTGCTTCTGTCTGTAACGGCAGGCTCAATTCAACGTCATGCTTATCTGTTGAACAAAACAAGAGTTAGTTTTACACGCTACAACAAGTAAAAATCAGTGATAGTGGTCAAGGTTCATGGCTGGACTTGAGAGCATCTATCTTTTGTGGTGCCCTTCATTATCATCCTTTAAACTGACTGCCGTGTTGTTTTAGCGTCTCTGCTTAACTCAAATAGTTAAGCCTAGACTCGGCTAGCGTCGCTAATACGTCTCTACAACACTCCTACGGCCCAAATCATCAATAAGCTCTGTCGATCACGCTATTGCGTGCGACCAGCCACCTGATTTACGTCTTTCTATGACGGCTCAAAACTCGTCTTTTCACACAACATCCTCATCGCACCGATTACGAATTATCCATGTTTGATGCGTCCCTATCGCCTAATTTCGATTGACTGGCCACCGGATAGTCGTTTTGATCACCGTACTCACACTATCAACACAATTGAGATAACAGGTGCGTCTCGAACACTACTGCGTCGGACAGACCACCTCATAATTATCACCCGAAACACCCACAATCACCATACGCCGATAATGCAACGGGTGGGTCCTGTACACTACCGCATCGGACGTCATACCCTGCACTCGTCTCAAGAAACGCAACACATTCGGTGGGACGCAATATCCACCTACCACATCACAACACGCTCAACACAGCCCAAATCCATCCACCACAGAGCCAGATTTTATCCTGAAAGCTCTCCTGTCCAATAGCCTTGCCATAAAATTTTGTATAGGAAGTTATCTACATAAGATAACCCCTTCTATAATTAATCTAATACTTCTAAATATTGTTTGTGTCATAGCTGAAGCAAATTTTCTATACTAAGCGACCCAGTGGTCCCCATACAACAAAATTTAACATCAAACACATAATATACACACAATCCATGCCAAAATAAGACAAGCACATGAAAATAGGAAAATAAATACACACAACATAAAACAAATAATCACAAAACACAAATAAAACAGTGCCTATACTAATACAAATAAACATCGCCAACAAATCACAAAAATCTAATCTAATTATACACTACTTTGTTCCCGGCCGCGTTCTTCCGCTGCCGAGTGTGCCGCCCTAGTCATTCTTGTCTGTTTTGCGCAGTTTGCGTACGGCCAGGGTTCGCCGGACGTATTTTGATTATTTGTGTAGGTTCTGGATTGCGGTCTTCACTCGCTCTCCAGTTCTGCACTGGTTGATCCCTTCCATTTTTATTGGTTGGTTTCCAGTTATTATTACCCTGGTTCTACCTACGTTCCTGTGGCGGATAATGTTTGTCCTCTATTATCGCGTCACTTCGGATTGTTTCTTCAAGTTGCATGCTTTGTGGGCTGCACCGCGGAACTTACCCGTAAGATGACAAAGGTCTCTACGAGGAGTCTCAGCTTTTCTATCTAAGGCCAGCCCGCAAATATGACAATTAACAGCCTTTTCCTACAAGTCATCATTTTCCTTTGATTTGGTCATGGGAATATTGATGCTGTAGAGCTTGTGAACTTGCCATGAAAGTTTTCCAAGCTCAGTGAGAAGCCAAACCGCCGGATCGCCCCCTACATAAGACTGATAGCTATTAAGTTTACAATCATATGCGCATACAACTTGGAACGCAGTCGCCTAAGGTAAGTGTTTTTGTGTGAAGGTTGTGCGTGAGGCTAAGGGGTTCCCTTCACAACGAGTAATAGGGGCCAACAAGCATCAAAATCGGCGTACACAACAAAAGGACAACGCTGCTCGTGGTGAGCATTTTTAAATTTAATGAAGTTATTTTCCTCAGTGGGCATAACAACACGTACCGGGTCCATGCATGCACAATGTAATAGATGTGTCGCTAATAGCTCTTGAGATAAAAAATAATTCAAACACCTTATACAAATATGTTGTTTATGTTCATTTTTACTTAACATGTCTTTGATCCAGACGTAGTGATAATTATCACGTTCGGAGAAGAGCAGCATGTTGACATGCAACTCTCGCTCACATGCAAATTTTGAGAAATGGAGGGGCCTACTACTGTATGCTTGTTCTGCTCATCTGACTTGCTTTTCCTCTCCAGGCCACAAATGTGGACCGATATTGCGGTATTCTGAGCTTAAAACTTAGGTATGTCCTGGATTCTTAAAGGGAACTCTATTCCGTCAAAGTTGTACTGTCTCTTAATATCTTTGACTTTGTAACTGCTGGGACGCTCGGGGTGATGTTTGTAATTGTATTTGTAATTTCTCTCGCAAGCCAGGACTGACCATGCAAAACACGCATTATCATACTTATTTTGAACATTAATGCACGCCTGCTTTTTCTCAATATCTATAGGGAGTTTAATATAACTGAACCCTCCATTCATTGGATCATAGACATGTATATGGATGTCGAGGTGTGGTATACTGCTGAGCGCTTTAGCGGATCCACGTACTTCCATCTCGGAAAATCGGGCCATAATAGCGCTCAAGGTGGATTCTCGGTACAACTCAGCAATCGATGTGCTCCGAGAAATAACACCATTTTCACCCCATATATAATGCAGAGTAACCGTCTCCGCGTCACCTTGATGTTTAGGGGGGTGACTCAGTTCACTGCATAATACCGCACTGCATTTAAAGGCGTTAAATTCCGGATCTTCTAAGAGTTTGAGGAGCTCGGTCTCGATAGGACGGGGGAGAGAACTACCGCTAGCCATAAGGAAATTACTATTATTACTGTTGCTACAACTAGGAGTCCACCCGATAGATGAATGGACTGGTGATGGGTGATCGTAATCATTATCATTTGCGGGGAGAGGTATACGTCTCGGAACGCATACCTTGCATGGGCGGCGAGCTGCTGCTTCTAGAGGAGGAGGGGGTGACAGCCGGTTTGAAGGGCCAGGCTGTGGCGACGGCGGACGGGCTGCGCAGCCAAACGGTTGCGACAGCGCTGGGGGAGGAGATGGCGCTAACTCTCTCTCTCACAACCCCGCGGCCGCGGGGTTGTGACATTGAGAGAGAGAGAATCCATGCGGGAGGTATCGCGATCCTGTAAGGTTTTTGGAGGCGTGCCTCCCCGTCTTGGAGACCGAGCTCCTCAAACTCTTAGAAGATCCGGAATTTAACGCCTTTAAATGCAGTGCGGTATTATGCAGTGAACTGAGTCACCCCCCTAAACATCAAGGTGACGCGGAGACGGTTACTCTGCATTATATATGGGGTGAAAATGGTGTTATTTCTCGGAGCACATCGAATGCTGAGTTGTACCGAGAATCCACCTTGAGCGCTATTATGGCCCGATTTTCCGAGATGGAAGTACGTGGATCCGCTAAAGCGCTCAGCAGTATACCACACCTCGACATCCATATACATGTCTATGATCCAATGAATGGAGGGTTCAGTTATATTAAACTCCCTATAGATATTGAGAAAAAGCAGGCGTGCATTAATGTTCAAAATAAGTATGATAATGCGTGTTTTGCATGGTCAGTCCTGGCTTGCGAGAGAAATTACAAATACAATTACAAACATCACCCCGAGCGTCCCAGCAGTTACAAAGTCAAAGATATTAAGAGACAGTACAACTTTGACGGAATAGAGTTCCCTTTAAGAATCCAGGACATACCTAAGTTTTAAGCTCAGAATACCGCAATATCGGTCCACATTTGTGGCCTGGAGAGGAAAAGCAAGTCAGATGAGCAGAACAAGCATACAGTAGTAGGCCCCTCCATTTCTCAAAATTTGCATGTGAGCGAGAGTTGCATGTCAACATGCTGCTCTTCTCCGAACGTGATAATTATCACTACGTCTGGATCAAAGACATGTTAAGTAAAAATGAACATAAACAACATATTTGTATAAGGTGTTTGAATTATTTTTTATCTCAAGAGCTATTAGCGACACATCTATTACATTGTGCATGCATGGACCCGGTACGTGTTGTTATGCCCACTGAGGAAAATAACTTCATTAAATTTAAAAATGCTCACCACGAGCAGCGTTGTCCTTTTGTTGTGTACGCCGATTTTGATGCTTGCTGGCTCCTATTACTCGTTGTGAAGGGAACCCCTTAGCCTCACACACAACCTTCACACAGAAACACTTACCTTAGGCGACTGCGTTCCAAGTTGTATGCGCATATGATTGTAAACTTAATAGCTATCAGTCTTATGTAGGGGGCGATCCGGCGGTTTGGCTTCTCACTGAGCTTGGAAAACTTTCATGGCAAGTTCACAAGCTCTACAGCATCAATATTCCCATGACCAAATCAAAGGAAAATGATGACTTGTAGGAAAAGGCTGTTAATTGTCATATTTGCGGGCTGGCCTTAGATAGAAAAGCTGAGACTCCTCGTAGAGACCTTTGTCATCTTACGGGTAAGTTCCGCGGTGCAGCCCACAAAGCATGCAACTTGAAGAAACAATCCGAAGTGACGCGATAATAGAGGACAAACATTATCCGCCACAGGAACGTAGGTGGAACCAGGGTAATAATAACTGGAAACCAACCAATAAAAATGGAAGGGATCAACCAGTGCAGAACTGGAGAGCGAGTGAAGACCGCAATCCAGAACCTACACAAATAATCAAAATACGTCCGGCGAACCCTGGCCGTACGCAAACTGCGCAAAACAGACAAGAATGACTAGGGCGGCACACTCGGCAGCGGAAGAACGCGGCCGGGAACAAAGTAGTGTATAATTAGATTAGATTTTTGTGATTTGTTGGCGATGTTTATTTGTATTAGTATAGGCACTGTTTTATTTGTGTTTTGTGATTATTTGTTTTATGTTGTGTGTATTTATTTTCCTATTTTCATGTGCTTGTCTTATTTTGGCATGGATTGTGTGTATATTATGTGTTTGATGTTAAATTTTGTTGTATGGGGACCACTGGGTCGCTTAGTATAGAAAATTTGCTTCAGCTATGACACAAACAATATTTAGAAGTATTAGATTAATTATAGAAGGGGTTATCTTATGTAGATAACTTCCTATACAAAATTTTATGGCAAGGCTATTGGACAGGAGAGCTTTCAGGATAAAATCTGGCTCTGTGGTGGATGGATTTGGGCTGTGTTGAGCGTGTTGTGATGTGGTAGGTGGATATTGCGTCCCACCGAATGTGTTGCGTTTCTTGAGACGAGTGCAGGGTATGACGTCCGATGCGGTAGTGTTCAGGACCCACCCGTTGCATTATCGGCGTATGGTGATTGTGGGTGTTTCGGGTGATAATTATGAGGTGGTCTGTCCGACGCAGTAGTGTTCGAGACGCACCTGTTATCTCAATTGTGTTGATAGTGTGAGTACGGTGATCAAAACGACTATCCGGTGGCCAGTCAATCGAAATTAGGCGATAGGGACGCATCAAACATGGATAATTCGTAATCGGTGCGATGAGGATGTTGTGTGAAAAGACGAGTTTTGAGCCGTCATAGAAAGACGTAAATCAGGTGGCTGGTCGCACGCAATAGCGTGATCGACAGAGCTTATTGATGATTTGGGCCGTAGGAGTGTTGTAGAGACGTATTAGCGACGCTAGCCGAGTCTAGGCTTAACTATTTGAGTTAAGCAGAGACGCTAAAACAACACGGCAGTCAGTTTAAAGGATGATAATGAAGGGCACCACAAAAGATAGATGCTCTCAAGTCCAGCCATGAACCTTGACCACTATCACTGATTTTTACTTGTTGTAGCGTGTAAAACTAACTCTTGTTTTGTTCAACAGATAAGCATGACGTTGAATTGAGCCTGCCGTTACAGACAGAAGCAGACTAGGAGCGGAAGACCAATGCCATAATCAGTCAAACTAGCGTCGTCTTCAGAATTAGACTAACTGTTCTAAAACATATTAATCTTTAACACCATCAGTGGTTGAATTCGTTGTGTGGTGAGCAGATCGAGCGTCTTCATCACACAAGTTGCTGAGTGGGACGGAGAGCACGTAAGAATGGCGTCATCAGCTGAGCTGTATGGGAGCCAAACTAAATCAAATTGAATGATGGATGAGTCTGCGAAACGTAATCCGAGTGGTCCTATACTTTCGGTTCCTCTGAGAAGGTAAATATGCGGTTAATTTCTTCCTTGATTACAACACCGAACAGTTGGTGAAGAGAGTCTTATTACACTCCAAGTAATAGTATTACAGGGATGGAGATATTGCTGCTGTCATGGAGATCAGCCAGTGGCATCAAATTTATAGTGTAAATTGAGGATATATGGATAGGTACGAGGCTGGACATTACTGAAATAGACTGAACAAGGCTGTTGGCAGTTTAAGTACAATACATTCTATCTCTGTATTGACATCTTTGGCCGCAACAGTGACAGTGTATCATTTACTCACTGTGGATGCTATGATGAATTTAGTAACTGTAGAGGCAACACACTGCGTATTTCTAAAGCATCAAACACACATGCACCTCTGTGGTATACTCTGTTGTAAGGGACTCGTCTTGTAGAAGATGGTGGATACTAGGAGAGAGTTTATATACGAGGATTGGAAATTTAGCAGTGGAAAAACTATTTACTTACAGCTCGTACAAAATAAATATGTCTTTCAAAGTTTTATTGACCTTCAAAGTAGTCTCCAGCATAGTGTATAACCCTTGCCAGTGATGCTCTTAGCAGTGTCACATGTGTCGACAGTTCGAGTGGCGCGGTCTGTTAATCGATGAGTTGCAGCAGTCGTCAAGCAAATGCCGTGAAGTGTTTCCTTCAGTCAGAAATCGAGTTGAACTCACGAGGACTTACGTCAGGGGACCGCAGTAGGTGGTACAGCACTCAGCAGTCCCATCAGTCAAACAAATCAGTAACAGTTTGCACTCTACGTGCTTGAGCATTGTTCTGCAAAATGATGGTCAGGTCCCGCAGAAAGTGTCATCACTTCTGTCTCTAAGCTGCTCGTAGGTTGTGTTCCAAAATATGTAGTGCTTTTAGTCGATATTTATTATTTCACAGAGAAATATTACATCGCCGTCATCGTCATCATTATCATCTTTTCCATACCCCTCCTCCGGAAGTAAGTACCATCTTGGCAGTGATGGTAGTGGTGACGGCGATGCGGAGCTATCGGGGATAGCTTCTGAAACTAAAATCAATAAATAAATAAATAACATCAAAACAAAATGAAATTAGTTTTGTGCATCACATAGACAAAGAATCAGTTATGCACCGAATTTTCTGTGTATTAGCATACCCTGTCATAGATACCTGGCTATTTCGAGTCAGACAGTATCGCTTTTGTAATGAATCGCTTTTGTAATGAACCTCGCTTGTAGTTACCGGTACTCATAACTGCGACGAGCACTAAACAATACTACTTGTAAACGGAAACGAATGGTATAAAGGAAAGAAAGAAAGCGCGGATCACTCCAGTATACAAGAAAGATGAAGGAACAGACCGCAAAATTACAGTCCAATATCCCTAACTTCGGACTGCTCCCGAATGTTTGTACGTATTCTCAGTTCGAATATAATAAACATTCTTGAGGCTAAGCTGTTTATGTTGATGAATCAGCCTGATTTTAGAAAGTATCATTCGTTCAAAACTCGACATGCCTTTATTTCACATGATATATCTAGAACTATAAAGGAAGGTAACAGGTGGATTACATATTCTAGATTTCAGGAAGGTATATGACACGATCTCCCATCGCAGCCCGTTAACGAAGGCACGAGCATATTTAACAGGCTCAGAGATAAGAGAGTGGCTATATCCAATATGCAGCCCAGTGCAATTGGATAGCTGCTGTTCTCTTTATACTTAAATGATTTGGCGGGTCAATAGTCTGCCGACGATGCAGCGGTCTATGTTATGTGTGTCGACAGAAGTGCCGACACAGTGTTATTATGAAGGGGCCGAATAGGGCACGCGTCAACTCACGCCGTCCTGCGTTAAGTCTGAAACAGGATACTTCATAAATGCTATAAAGAAAAGAACGGAGCTTCTCGTATACTCAACTTTATTCTCCTGTGTGGTACATCTCCATGGTGAATACAAGTAAGACTCTCTCCAGATATGGTTACTGCGCCTTGCTAGGTCGTAGCTATGGACTTAGCTGAAGGCTATTCTAACTGTCTCTCGGCAAATGAGAGGAAGGCCTCGTACGTCTAGTCGCTAGCAATGTCGTCCGTACAACTGGGGCGAGTGCTAGTCCGTCTTTCTAGACCTGCCATGTGGTGGCACTAGGTCTGCAAGTACTGACAGTGGCGACACGCGGGTCCGACATGTACTAATGGACCGCGGCCGATTTAAGCTACCACCTAGCAAGTGTGGTGTCTGGCGGTGACACCACAGTCTACGATAAGTCATCAAAGCTGAGTGACTGTAGGAGGACACAAGACGATTTAGACAAAATTTCCATTTGGTGTGATGAATGGTCGCTAGCCTTAAATGCGGAAAAAATGCAAGTTAATGCTGATGAGTAGGAATAATAAACCAGTAACTTTCAGGTGAAGTATTACTATCGTCCTGCTTACTTCACTGGTGGGATTGATCCGTTCCAGGTCATGTTGAAGAATTTCGGCGAATGGCTTCTAGATTTGTTACCTGTAAGTGCCATGGAGCTGCTTTCAGAACTCAAACAGAAGTCCTTGGAGGACGGTGTTCTTTCCTAGGAACTGTAAACACTAAATTTAGAGACCCTCATTTCAAGGTAACTACCAAACGACTCTACTGCAGCTAACATTAATTGCGCATAAGGACCACGAAGACCAAATACGAAAAAAGTAGACCTCATATGGAAGCGTCCAGACAGCAGTTCTACCATCACTCTATTTAAGATTAATTGTACATGGGGCCCATTGAACTTAAAGAATTCGAAACATGCAATGCCGTAGATGTATACAAAGAAAAAAAAACTCTGATAATAACTTCTCTGTAATGCAGTAGAAACACGCATACATGAAAAGCAGGAAATACACCCGTCTCAGAGTTAGCTAATATCGACTCTGGCAGCTTGTAGGTGTAGGGTAGAGTTTCGATGTTTCTGCCGCTGGTTTCGAGTGGTTCTTGGCAGGATAACACCAGTTGTATGGTATCGTCAGTTTCCGCGGCGTATTGCGATTTTATGCCGTCCTTCTGTAGTGCTTTGCATATAGTTGTGTAATTAGGACCTATCTTTGTGATTAATTACGCAATTAGGATCGATCTTTGCGTCAGTTTCTCGACCAAAATAAATAAAGTACACTAACCTAACCTTCCTCTCCCGCATCTAGACAGGTTTCATGTGTTGGGGGTGCACTTGAGCATTCCGTCCAGGAGCACCAGGGTTCGAGTCCCAGAAAGGGCTCCGGCATTTTTAATTTCCCATCAATTCCATGTGTGTCTGGTGGTTTAATTGTGTTAGGTGGGAGCACTTGGCCTTTCCACCCAGGAGGAGCAGGGTTCGAGTTCCAGAAAGGGTTTCTCTCTCTATGTCACAACCCCGCGCCGGTAATAACGACTAGAGAGTCAACACTTGCCGGATACACTGCGTGCGACCTTGTTGCTGTCTACTAACGATGCTTAGGAAAGGACTCTGTCTATGTCGCAACCCGCTACGGTAATAACGACTAGAGAGGCAACACGTACCGGATACATTCGGTATTTTGGAATGGTGCCGGCCGTGTCCCAAATCTATGGTCTCCATGAGGCCACACTGTGAAAGTATCTTCTACATACACTATGTGATCAAACGTATCCGGACACCTGGCTGAAAAGAAGTTCGTGGCGCTCTCCATCAGTAAGGCTGGAGTTCAGTATGGTGTTGGCCCACTCTTAGCCTTGATGACAGCTTCCACTCACGCAGGCATACGTTCAATCAGGTGCTGGAAGTTTTCTAGGGGAATCACAGCCCAAACTTCACGGAGCGCTGCCCTGAGGAGAGGTATCGCTGTCGCTCGGTGAGGCCTGGCACGAAGTCGGCGTTCCAAAACATCCCAAAGGTGTTCTATAGGATTCAGGTCAAGACTCTGTGCAGGTCAGTCCATTACACGAATGTTATTGTCGTGTAACCACTACGCCACAGGCCGTGCATTATGAAGAGGTACTCGATCGTGTTGAAAGATGCAATCGCCATCCCCGAACTGCTCTTCAATAGTGGGAAGCAAGAAGGTGCTTACGGCATCAATGCAGGACTGTGCTGTGATATTGGCGGGCGCGCAAAAGAGCAAGAGGTACAAGACCCCTCCATGAAAAACACGGCTACACCATAACACCAACGCCTCCGAATTTTACCATTGGCACTACACACGCTGGCAGATGACGTTCACCGGGCATTCGCCATACCCACATCCTGCCATCTGATCACCCAATTGTATGCCGTGAATCGTTCAATCGTCCAACGTTTACGCTCCTTACACCAAGCGAGGCGTCGTTTGGCATTTACCGGCGTGATATGTGGCTTACTAGCAGCCGCTCGACCATGAAATCCAAGTTTTCTCACCTCCCGGCTAACTGTCATAGTACTTGCAGTTCATCCTGGTGCAATTTGGAATTCCTGTGTGATGTTCTGGATAGATGTCTGCCTATTACACATTACGATCCCCTTCAACTGTCGGTAGTGTCTGTCAGTCAAGAGACGAGATAGGCCTATACAATTTTGTGATGTACGTGTCCCTTCACGTTCCACTTCACTATCATATCGGAAACAGTGGACCTAGGGATGTGTAGGAGTGTGGAAATCACTCGTACAGACGTATGACGCAAATGGCACCCAATCACCTGACCACGTTCGAAGTCCGTGAGTTTAGCGGAGCGCCCCATTCTGCTCTCTCGCGATGTCTAATGACTACTTTGGTTGCTGATATAGAGTACCTGGGAGTAAGTGGCAGTACAATGCACCTAATATGAGAAACGTTTGTTTTTGTGGGTGTCCGGATACTTTTGATCACGTAGTGTACCTACAAAATAAAGTTGGTTTAAGATCTGCTGATTCAAGCTCTCTCTCCTCAATGATCTCCACACAAATGTTGGACGCCAGGGAAGACACAGGGCCACCCATGGCGTCGCCGTCAGTCTGATCAAAATATTCGTGGTTGGACGTACAGCAAAAGTTGAGGGAAACAAAACAAAAGCGAGGAAAATCATACAAGAACAAAGCCTGGACGTTCCCCTGAAACTTATTACCAATTAGTAGAAAGAATTTGCGAGAGGGACCTTTCTAAAAAGTGATATAATACCGAAGTTAATTAAACGGTGCGAACTATTTAGACAGATGATCCGCATTGTGTTGGCAAAACAGGCCGAGTTTCGTATAGAATGTAAGCATTTACCGACCAGTGTCCTCAGCACGGACATTTGTTATTGTGGAAGACTGGAGTTTACAAAATACGTTGCCAGTGTGGTACGGTTTACAGAGGTCAGACCGCACGCACTGTGGAAGAATGTTGCATTTAACACAGATTCGATGGAGTATGATAAAAAAATAATTTTTGGCCACGGCAACGTCTGTTTGGGATCCCATTACTGAAAATACGCATAGCGGAAAATCTGATGAACGGCGGCAGCGGCTACCAGCTGGCTAATGGGTGGAATCCCCTCACCTCCACAATTTGCTCAAACTGAAGACGACAGAGAAGACGCGGCGAGCGGCGACCCGGGGACAGCCGACTGCGAGTTCTGCTGCTCCGCGAGCGAGGGCGCTGCGGCCCGTCTGTCAACGTGATTCAGACGCATGCGCGGAATACTCACAGTCTGTCATATATTGCGGAATGAAGGAGACGTTTTCGTCAGTCTTCGATGGTTCACGTGTGGATTACTATCTGGTGCCAAGTTCAAACATCGTGGAGTGTAGGTGACGGCGACCGCCTGGAAGCCAGAAATTTCTCCGAACGCTCCCTTCACAGAGAAAATTTTAAAATTCAGGAAGCTCGTAGCTTTACGTCAAGTAAACGATGAGGTCATTACAGACGGAGCACTTGTTCTGGTACGACAAGGTTCGATGAAGAAATTGGCATCGGGTTTAAAAAAAAAAAAAAAAAAAAAAAAAATCCTGGTTTCCGTTTTCATCGATTTAGGGAAAGCACGGAAATGCTAAATCTGAATGGCCAACACAGGTATTTGAACCCCACTTCTCCCGAATGCGAGGCCAGTTTGCTAACCACGCGCTACCTTGCCCAGTAGGTGGAAACGAAGTCTGCCATAACCTCGATGAATGAAGCATCCCAGCAGTCCCCTCAAACGATCTGCGGGAACTGCCAGAAATCTTGCTCATGATTATCAGACTCCTATTTGGTCTTCCCTCCTCTAAAATACGAGTACATTGTCTTAACTACCTTGTTTGGTGCACTCTCCAGAGCCTGAAGTGAAACGTTGAGGCTTTCATGTCAATACTGTCTCATCTAGCAAACTCTGGCATTGCAGTATTGAAATTGGTGATTCTGAAACTGTGCCATTTGAAACATCCCCTTAGAAAAATTAATGAATTACTGTGCTGATAAACCTCTTACATTATTTGATTTTCACACAGCTGAGCAGAACTGAATGTACTCAGACATTTCACTCTTTGCCTATTCTGATCAACACTAAACTGACACACAATATTTTTAGCACAACGCAATCTGACTTTCAATAATCCCTACAAAAGAATGGCCCTGACTAACATTAACCTATACCTTTCACAAATCACTTACCTCACAAAAATCTTCGTTACTCGTACTACTGCAATACAGCGAGCGCCACTACTGCCAGCTAAGTAGAAGATCAAACTACTGAAGGCACTAACTACAGATAGGCATAGTTAGCAAATGAAAGATTTTGATAGAGAACAAACAATGTATTTACCTTATTAGTGTTCAAAAGTCATAATATATACAGGGTGTTACAAAAAGGTACGGCCAAACTTTCAGGAAACATTCCTCACACACAAATAAAGAAAAGATGTTATGTGGACATGTGTCCAGAAACGCTTAATTTCCATGTTAGAGCTCATTTTAGTTTCGTCAGTATGTACTGTACTTCCTCGATTCACCGCCAGTTGGCCCAATTGAAGGAAGGTAATGTTGACTTCGGTGCTTGTGTTGACACGCGACTCATTGCTCTACAGTACTAGCATCAAGCACATCAGTACGTAGCATCAACAGGTTAGTGTTCATCACGAACGTGGTTTTGCAGTCAGTGCAATATTTACAAATCCGGAGTTGGCAGATGCCCATTTGATGTATGGATTAGCACGGGGCAATAGCCGTGGCGTGGTACTTTTGTACCGAGACAGATTTCCAGAACGAAGGTGTCCCGACAGGAAGACGTTCGAAGCAATTGATCAGCATCTTAGGGAGCACGGAACATTCCAGCCTATGACTCGCGACGGGGAAGACCTAGAACGACGAGGACACCTGCAATGGACGAGGCAATTCTTCGTGCAGTTGACGATAACCCTAATGTCAGCATCAGAGAAGTTGCTGCTGTACTACGTAACGTTGACCACGTCACTGTATGGAGAGTGCTACAGGAGAACCAGTTGTTTCCGTACCATGTACAGCGTATGGAGGCACTATCAGCAGCTGATCGGCCTCCATGGGTACACTTCTGCGAATGGTTCATCCAACAATGTGCCAATCCTCATTTCAGTGCAAATGTTCTCTTTACAGATGAGGCTTCATTCCAACGTGATCAAATTGTAAATTTTCACAATCAACATGTGTGCGCTGACGAGAATCCGCACGCAATTGTGCAATCACGTCATCAACACAGATTTCCTGTGAACGTTTGGGCAGGCATTGTTGGTGATGTCTTGATTGGGCCCCATGTTCTTCCACCTACGCTCAATGGAGCACGTTATCATGATTTCATACGGGATACTCTACCTGTGCTGCTAGAACATGTGCCTTTACAAGTACGACGCAACATGTGGTTCATGCACGATGGAGCTCCTGCATATTTCAGTCCAAATGTTCGTACCCTTCTCAACAACAGATTCGGTGACCAATGGATTGGTAGAGGCGGACCAATTCCATGGCATCCACGCTCTCCTGACCTCAACCCTCTTGACTTCCATTTATGGGGGCATTTGAAAGCTCTTTTCTACGCAACCCCGCTACCAAATGTAGAGACTCGTCGTGCTCGTATTGTGGACGGCTGTGATACAATACGCCATTCTCCAGGGCTGCATCAGCGCATCAGGGATTCCATGCGACGGAGGGTGGATGCATGTATCCTCGCTAATGGAGGACATTTTGAACACTTCCTGTAACAAAGTGTTTGAAGTCACGCTGGCACGTTCTGTTGCTGTGTGTTTCCATTCCATGATTTATGTGATTTGAAGAGAAGTAATAAAATGAGCTCTAACATGGAAAGTAAGCGTTTCCGGACAGAAGTCCACATAACATATTTTCTTTCTTTGTGTGTAAGGAATGTTTCCTGAAAGTTTGGCCGTACCATTTTGTAACACCCTGTTGTAGCAGTTCATGACACCCAGTCTTATAAATTTACTGTCTCTGATGGACACACGTCCAGATCATCTGCTCTCAAAACTCCGCCATTTCTCTCCCCACATCCACCACTGCTGGCGGCTCACCTCCAACTGTGCAATGCTATGCGCTGTTAACATCCAACTGCCCAACACTACAATGCCAACCAGTCACAGACTGCACACAGCACACCCAGTGATTTTCATACAGAGCGATACATGGCGTTACCAACATAAAAACCTAAACAGCCTACTTACATAGCCCCCATGCTCCCCACAAAAAATTTTACAAATTGTTTTGGGCAGTGGCCAATACAAATTTGAAAAAAATTTTCATAATTACAATAACAAAGAAATCAAATGCACACACTTATTGATACAATGTTGGTCAAGAGCTAAAGTTTTCTCACAGTCCAAAAAGACAGTCCTGATCATTCATCATGGTAAAATTGCAGTGTTTTTCTCAAAGTCCGAGTAGTAAAAGAAAATGCACACAGAAGTAGTGGGTTCCATGCAGTCTTGAAGAAGTAGTGTAGTCCTTTCAACAGAAAGACAGTGCTGACTCTTGACATGCAGACAGGTAATGGGCCACAACGGAGCAAATCCACAGCAGAGTCAGTCAGAGTTGAAGAATATTGTTAGGTAGGTAATCACAGAGCAGACCCACTGTAGTCCTGTTAGAGATTACGGTATTGGTGGGCCACCAGAGGTGTAGACCCACTGCAGTCCTTGTAGAAATAATGGTATTGGTGGGTCATCAAAGGTGCAGACCCACTGTAGTCCTTGTAGAGAAGGCCAGCAGCCATCTGTTGCGACTGTGCAGGTGCACAATCACCATCAAAGAGTGTTGCGGAGAATATAGCAAGTCCATAAACCACCACTTGCGCTCTCACAAAGTTTTTGTAATTGTCCTTAGAACCAGCATTGCTGTTAATCAGTTCCTTGCTGAATTATTAACACACGTCCAAACACTAACAGTCCTCTTTTTTTCACATATTGTTCATATACTATGACATGTGAAACGTGTACAGTGAAAGGAAACTTAATTTGAAGAACTGGTGTCTATATAATTATAAATTTACAACATAAGAATATATTTACAAAGGTAAAATATACATCATTAAAGTACATAACACACAGGTAACATTTGTACTAATACAGGCTTTTCAAAAGAATAGAAAAAGACATATACATCAGTGTTACAGGAATTATGACATCAGTAAATAAATAAAATAATGAGAATAGTTTTTGAAACATTAATTTCACACATAAGAATTGAAACAGAACAGAATTAATAATGTGAAACATCTTTACAAAGAAAATGACATATTATTGGAAAAATTCTACAACATAACTCTCATCAGATAAACACATAAAGACAGGAAGAACACAAATACACAAGGGTACACAAACACATAGCGGAATAACATAAAAGGAAAGGACAGGGCTTGTTTTACTGCAGTATTTTGCAAACAAAACTTTCTTTACTTCTTGGAGATCTCCCTTCGTTCTTCATTATTTCCAAAAAGTCCTATCTATACCTGCTTTCTGAATTTTTTTCGTATAACTTCTCAATGCATTTCTTCCAGTTCATCGCAACTCATTCTCTTATATAGTCTACCCCCTCTTAAGCTAACTTAAATCTACTGAGCTCAGATGCATAAACTAAGGGACGAGGCAATGCAGCAGCACAAAACAATTATACAAACAGCAATGAAAAAAATGCAAATTGGCAAAGCTAGCAGCAGTAAATCTAAATTAGCAAAGCAAATGCAATATTACAACTAATATAAGGCAATGTGCAGCAAACAAGATAAATAAATCAGTAGTGAAACTGGCTTAACAGAGTAATACAAAGTGAAATTCAGTAGCACTATGCCTGGCAAACAGCAGCAGCAAATGCAATAACTTATATCTAATCATGACAAAGCTCAAGCAGAGAAA
Organism: Schistocerca cancellata; assembly: GCF_023864275.1. Taxonomy (NCBI): domain Eukaryota; kingdom Metazoa; phylum Arthropoda; class Insecta; order Orthoptera; family Acrididae; genus Schistocerca; species Schistocerca cancellata. The sequence goes on from NW_026047102.1 coordinate 165,785, forward strand.
ATATTACAGTAAATATGGCCATGTCTAATACCTATGTCATATCTTAACACTAGGCTGATGCATCACGATAAGTTACTCTACAAAACAAGTTACCCAGTCATTGACAAAAATTATGTATGCAATTCCTATTAAGGGAAGTGTCTTTTTGTGCTCCCTCGTTTTTTTTTTTTTTTTTTTTTTTTTGGAAGTAGATCATAAAATTATTATTTACTGGATCTGTAGGCATAAAATATCTATATTAGTACATCTATTAAATTTTATTTTAACCAATGCTGCAGTGCAGCTAGAAACTAGATATTAAACGAAATGAGCAAATATATATATAAAGCAACATATGAAACGTCTTCACTAGGCAAATGACGTCTCCAAAGGCAAAAAATAATCTCTCAACTAGAAAGACAAAAGATGTAATATGTTTCTCATCATTTCATTAGGCATTTTAGTAAATATCATAAATTAAGAGCTCCACAGTGTAATCATATGTTTTCAAGTCTGAGCGTGTCGTATTTGCTATGCTTTCTACAAAGAAATGTCAATAGCGAGGATAATGGCCTCTTTTTTTCTCCACCTAATGGCTTTCTTTTTTCAGGCGACTATCTCTCAGCTGGGCGCGCAAAATGCATTACGTCAAGGTCACTTACCTTTCTTACCGAAATATTTATGACAGCAGTTTCCGCTACAGTGACAGCCTCATATAAAAATTTCACAGGTCGAGAATTTGCGTTACAAATGTGTAGAAACTAAATCCTGTAAATTTAACAGTGTCCAAAAAATTTTCACTAGCATTGTGATACATTCACGCATATACACACTTTTCATAACTCTTAAAGTACGATTCTTGGTTTCCAACACCCTTTTTCACAAACCAGTGTCCCTAACCACTACTCATTATTCCTTACTTTATTACACATATACATATTAGTAGACATTTCAATATTTAATCATAATAAATACATAGCATAATCAAATTCCTCGTATAGCATCACCTTATTGATCATAAACATACCTCAACAGCATAATACACATTGTCATTGTAATAATAAAATCATAAAAACTCAGCCAAATCTCAAAAACGTCGTAGCTTTCTGCAATAATTCCAAAAACTAAAAAAATTCTCTGCTCATTTCAATAGCGTCACCTTCCTCAATCATACTTTGAAATCATGATCCCATACCAAACACATCATTCAAAGCTCTCATAGTATCACAATGGTTCTGAAAAAATATGAACAGTTCACACAGTACAGACTATATACAATTTCATAAGTCTGAAGTTTTCCAACTGTGTAATTACGTAAACATCTGTCAATGATGTAGTAAAGAAAATGTTTGTCTCTCTCAGTTAAATGATCAGATAGCTGTGTAATTTATGTGTTAGAGAAATATGGTAGCGATGTGTAAAGTTGTATAAGCAAATACCATATTAGCTAGGGCTCCTTGTGCTTGCTACACACATGGTACACAAAGTAAGCGTGTACCTCCTGAGAATTAATGTAATTATACCCTCAGTTGTTACACATTACAGCAATGGAATGAAATGTATCACCGAAAACTTTCTTTGTAATTCAAAAATCTTTAAACATAAATGTTTTAAGTACAAAATTAATCACTCAAATACGTGTACTCCAGCGCTAAATTGTGCGTCTTGTTGTAACATAATCTCTGTCATTATTTAAGGGTAAAAAATGTGCCAAGTGTCGTAATTATCGTCGTCCGCAAGCAAAGTTCTGTGAAAGTCAATTCACTTACCTCGTAATAAACAAAAGCGAAATTCTATGCGTATAGATTTCGTAGTTATTACGTACAGTACCGTGATCAAGAAAGTACTACACTGTAACATATTGTTGTGCTACAAAAAAGGCTGTCTCATTGTAGCTATAGCACAAAAGTTACTACTAAAACATGTTTTACATGTTTTACCTTCCAGAAGAATTCAGAAAAACTGTGCAGATATAAAGCAGATACAGCACAAAAGCGACAATGTAAATTGTGTCACACATTAGTATTGTCGTGATATAATCATGTAGCTGTCAAAGAAACCAAATACTAAGTCATCTTTAATCTCACAGAAAGTACTTCAAATAAAGAATGTCTTTTCAAGTAGACCAAAATGATGCTTTAGAATCTCATTAGCAGTATATGTTCAAAGTATGTAAGTCTTATATTCGTTATGTAATCGTGCAACTAACAAGCAAAAATATACATACACACAGTAACACTGTGTCCTCTGTTCACTATCATAATGCAGTGGTAGTAACTGTCCAAATATGTTCCCTATGTTCTTGACTGGATAGTTAACTTCAAAACATTTTTGCATGATAACAGTTTCTAAGTGTGACAAAGCGTACTAGTAGCGTGAAGTGAAAAATTTTATGGCAAAGACTAAGTTAAAAAGCAAATTATCTTCCAATAAACGGTTTTACATGTGAAATGTGGTGCAATCCTTTACTCTTCCTAGTACGCAGAGTTTCAACTTCGACGCAATTATCATGTGGTATAAATCGGATTCTGTAAGGTCCATTGTAAATCAGAAAGAATTTGTGACTCAAGTGTTTCTTCTTATATGACAATGAATGAGCTTTAATGAAAACTTTCAGACCAACATATAATTTCTTTGCAATTGCTTTACCGTGTAGTTTTCTCCTTTTGTCTCCTGCAGATTTTATATTTTTAATAGCCAAATCAATTATGTCTTTGTGTCGAAGTTTACGTGTATTTGGGAAAGGTACAAGCTCTCTGAATCTGTTCGGTGGTTCTTCATTCTTCTGTACAAGAGTAGGTGGTAAAGCAGTGGAGTCATGAGGCATTTCATTCAGCACGTTTTGAAATAAGCGTAAATATCTGTCCCAATGCTGTTGCTTTCTGTGACACTAAAGTCTGCAAAGCTTATTGATTTCTTTCAGATGGGCTACAATGTGGTGAGTACAATGAAATAGAAACAGGATTGATTTTATGGTTCCGAAGCATGCGGGACCAAACAGCAGATTTGAATTGTGGTCCGTTATCTCAAATGACTTTACTAACGTGTCAAACTTCACATAAGAAATTTTTAACAAAGGCGTTGGATACAGACCATCCAGTGGCTTTACGTAACGGAGTGAAAGAAACAAATTTTGAAGTAAGTTCAACAGCGACTAGAACGTACGAAAATCCATTCAATGTTCTGACAAGGAGTCCCAAGAGATCAACAGCAGCAAATTCTTTTAATTTAGAAGGAATGATAGGAAACAACGGAGCACGATGTGAGATAGTAGATGGTTTCGCCTTTTGACAAAGACTCTTTGACAAGACTCTTTGAATTCTCTTTTCCATATTGTTAAAATAACAAGTCGTTCAAAGAATATAACATTTTCGTGGACCAAAATGTGCGCAGCTGAAATGAATGTACCAAATGAGCTTATTAACAAAATCGTCTGGAATGCAAGGTACCCATAGCTTGTCATCAATAGTGCAGCGTTTGAAGAGTATGTTGTTTCTAACCAGATAATAACGCCGAATCTGTGTGTGTGTCTTTTCATGCCTTTTACTTTTGATGTCTTTCCAAATCGGATCTTTATCTTGTTCATGGGCAATGTCCTTTAAAGATGTGGTGATGAAGTTTTCAAAGGCGACTTTCTGAATGTAAAGAATACTGAAATTTTTCTCGAGGTTGCCTTCTGTGTTACTTTTCTCAAGCCCAGCCGGTGCGCGTGACAGTGCGTCCGCAACAATGTTCTCCTTGCTGGAAATATAGACTATTGTGAAGTGGAATTCTTGCAGAAACAATGCCCAACGTTTTAATCTGTCATGATTTAATTTTGAAGACATAAGAAATTGTAATGCATCATGATCACTGTATAATTTTACGTGCTTACCAGAAAGAAAGAAACGGAATTTGTTAAATGCCCAAACGATAGCTGAAGCTTCTAGTTCAGTAACGGAATAATTTTTTTCAGATTTTGTTAACACTCAGCTAGCAAAAGCAATGGTTTTCTGAACAGTAGTGTCATTTTATATGGCTTTTTGAAATAAATGGACACCAAGACCGACTTTAGAAGAATCCGTGCTAAGGCAGAAATCTTGTGACAGATCTGGATGAGCTAGTATTGGCACGTTAAGTAGCGATTCTTTCAAAGAATGGAATTCCAACTGTGCTTGTTCGTTCCAGTTCCAAATAGTATTTTTTCCAGTGAGGGAACAAAGTTTTGGTGCAACTAGAATTTGCATATTCAGAAAACGACGGTAAAAATTTATGAAACCTATAAAACTGCGGACTTGTTTTTTTGTGGATGGAACTGGAATGGCTCTGATTGCTTCTAACTTTTCAGGCTCCGGCTGAATGCCTACAGAAGAAATAATATGTCCCAAAAACCTCACCTTTGACCTACTGAATTCAGAATTTTCGAAGTTAACTGTAATTCCAGATTCTGCATAAATACGTAACAAACTGTTGAGGATGCGATTATGTTGTTCCCATGAGGCTTCTGCTATTAGAATATCATCCACATATAAGGTGATGTGACGTTTTAAGAAATCAGGTAATATGGAATTTAGCCCGCGAATGAACACTGCCGAATAAATGTTCAAACCAAAAGGAAGTTTCCGAAATTGATAACAAACGCCGAAACAAAGAAAAGCTGTGTATTTTCTACATTCTGGATGAAGTTCGATCTGATAAAAGCTGGATCTGAAGATCAATAGAAGACAACACTTTTACACCATTAAAATTTTGAAGAAGTTCTTCCATCGTTTGCGGGCTGTCTGTTTCATGAATGATGATAGTATTGATTTGTCTCGATTCTAAGACAAGCCTGATCGATCCATTTTTCTTCTCAACAACATGTAATGGATTGTTGTATGAGCCTACTGCAGGCTCAATAATGCCATCCTCAAGCATAGATTGTATTTCTGTTCTAACACGGTCCCTATAATGTGCTGGAATTACATATGGTCTAACACAAAATTTAGTATGCTCACGAACACGAAATTGGTATTGAAATCTCTTGATTGTTCCTGTTTTGTGAGAAAAAACTGTGGAATGTATTTGTAAAATCTCAAAAAGGTCCTGCCTATCAGTGTCATTACAGTTCTCAATTGTTTGAATTTTATTCTGAATTAACTCATTAGTATCAAATATGCCGTCGATATCATCCCTGTCAGTACTTGCAGAGTGATTGTTAGTGTCTAGTTCCGTCGAAAATTCCGAACTGTTGTCTAACAGAAGGTAAAACTGATTAATTTCCTCGTCATGGTTTGAGAGACAATCTCCAAATTTCAAAGCCATTGACTTACCTTCTTTCTCTAAACTTATTTCAGCATTGTGAAAGTTTAAGATTGCTCTGTATTCATTCAACAAGTCTACTCCCAATATAATTTTCGTCGACAATAATGGAACAATAAGAAAGTTCATAGAGAATCTGTGGCTTTTACAAAAGAATTCAAGTTGGTTTGTTGGCATACATCTACACTTTTTCCAACAATTGCACCTTGTGATTTAATCTTACGTAACGGAAGTGTGGGGCAATCGTTCGATTTGTTGCATTTGCTAAAGGCTGTTTCGCTAATTACTGAAATGGGACTGCCAGAGTCAAGTACTGCCACAAATTTTACGTCATGTACTGTAATGTGAATCACAGGATATGCAATGTTGTTATGGTTTACGTCGTGTTCCTGGAGTAAGATGTCCCTAATGTCTTCCATTTATACGTAATTACTAGCCACGGCAGCTACGTCGTCAGTTTCATAAGTACGTTTTGTGGCTGTCAGCAGTGTGAGGCATTGCCTATTGTCTCTTTGTTTACACGCGTCGTTATTGGGATTTGGAGATCTAACTTCTACAAATTCACCTTGTCAAGAGGGCCCTGCCCTGTTTGAATCCCGCCAGTTCTGATGAAATTCAGGGCTGTCGTTTTGCCGGTAGTTTACATAGTTTCTTTTTTGTCGGTTATGTGGTGAAGAATTTCTCCCGGAATCGTAACCATAACTGTTGCGTCTGACGTTATTCTGTCTCTCTCTTGACAATAATTATTTTGGTTCCCATATTGACTGTTTCTCTGATTGTCTCTGTGATAGTCATTACCGCGGAGAGGTGACCTTTCCCTGTAATTATTACTACTCTGCCAACGGTTGTCATACGGGTTGTGTCTCTTTAGGTCACGATTTACGTTGTAAAAATAGCCTTGTCGTGTCCAGTTATTATTTCTTTCATCGCGGAATTGTGACGGATATGACCTGTAATTGTTGTGTTCCTGTTTTCGTGTCCCGCGATTGTCAGTGTCAATTTCCAGTTCTTGTAACAGTCCCTGAAAAACTTCAATGTCGTCTTTGCAACGTCCTGCCAAAATAATATGTCGTAAATGTTCAGGCAAATTGATTAAGCAAATGCGGATGAGTTCTGAGGGGCTGTATGGGTTTGACAGGTACTGATTCTTGTGCAACATGTCTTCAAAATATTTCACAAGACTGGAAAATTCAGATTGTTCGAAATGTTTCATCATTATGATGCTATGTATTACTCGGTCTTGTGTAGCTTGAGACCAATATGCTGAGAGGAAGGCATGATAAAATTCTCCTTCACTGTGACAATCATGAATGACCGATCGCATTCTTACAGCTGGTTCAGTCTCTAAATAGCCACATATCAATTCTAATCTGTGCTCTAATGACCAGTTGGGAGGAAAACAATGAGAGAATTAATGAAGTCTCGCTTGTGGATGAATGTCGTTGCTGGAATTCTTAAATGTTTTGAATTTACGTGTAGTAATAAACAGCTTATAGTTACAATCATGTTAGCGAGTCGCAAGTCGGTCATTGTTACGTCGTTTCCGCGGTTCCATCTCAAAATTCGGTGTACCTTACCAAATTCTTTCATAATTTCCGAAGTGCCCTGTGTTATTATTTTGTGGCAGTTCCGTATTTCTATGCCCCTCTTCCCGTATTGGATCGCGAGTGTCCTCTGAAATATGTAATTCTTGTATTACCTGTGTCAACTGATCTTGTACTTCCCGGATTTCTCTTTGGTGTTGCGTATTAATTTGATTCTGATTTTGTTTGAAATTCCTAATTTGTTCGTACTCTTCTGTATCATCAAAGACTACCGGTCTTGTGTCATTCAGATTATCATCTACCTTCGTAGATAAATTATTTAGCTGATCCGAAAGTTCGACTACTTTCTCTGATAATGAACTAATTTCCTCCATGTGTCTTTCTGAACCAATTTTCAGAGTATCTACTGTGTCCTTTAAGTTTTCCTGAATTTTTGCAAGTAGTTTAACCTCATGATTTTCATGAATAATAGTTAGCAGTTCTTTTATGGCTGCTTCGTGATTCTGTAATGCATTTTCATGCAGCGAGAAAATAGGTTGAAAATGCTCACAAATTTGTGTTTTTACGTCATTACAGACTTTTTGACATTTCGATTCGATGTTATGTAACTCAGTAGTTAAATATTCACGTGTTTGTTCAAGTGTGGTGTCTAACTTTTGAAGATTTTGTTCCATTGTGTCTAACTTTTGAAGATTTTGTTCCATTGTGTCTAACTTTCGAAGATTTCGTTCCATTGTGTCTAACTTTTGAAGCTTTTGCTATGTTTGACTCTGATTTTGTTCCATCATCTCTAACTTTTGAAGCTTTTGTCCCATTTGTTGTATTAATTATAATAACAATGCACTGGTGTATGAAACATGTTACTCAGTGCTTTTCGGCAGTGAATTTGCACCAGCAACATTCACATCTTGACAAGCAGAAAATGTGTCTTGACTTATTTGAGAAAACGGTGAGGACCCAAAAACTGAATCTACAGTATTTGCGAGATTGTGTCCTGTCATTTCGGATTCCTGAGGCGAGCTGTTGCCGACCGATCGATCGATAATGCTTCCCTGTTCACTAATTGTTTCACTGTCTACACTATTATTTGCAGCCCACTCCATTTCCCTATTCACAATTCCAAATTACTACTTTGAACATTAGTTAATTCATTACACGGTGGCGCTAACACACTGCTTTCGTCTTCACTGTCATTTCTCAGTTTACTTTGGAGCCTAGTATTACGTTTTTCACACGCCATTATTGTCACAATATTTCACATGACAACACAGAAAAGCACAATTTGAAGAGCAAAATAAGAAAACACATTAACATAGCATTGAAAATAATATCTCGTTAATTGCAAGCGCAGCTGCGAAATACTTGGTGCAAATGTACATGCATGCCACAACTGCTTTACTGTACAACAATGAAAAACTACAACTACAAAGGAAATTCTCTCTATACTTATGCGCTAGCAATAAACAATGGCTACACTAATTACAGAAACTACAAGAAAAAATCAGAAGATTCCAGTGAGGTATCCTGGTAAGGTCGCCATATGAAACATACCCTTAGAAAAATTAGTGAAGTACTGTGCTGATAAACCTCTTACATTATTTGATTTTCAAACAGCTGAGCAGAACTGAGCATACTCAGACATTTCACTCTTTACCTATTCTGATCAACACTAAACTGACACACAATATTTTTAGCAGAACGCAATCTGACTTTCAATAATCTCTACAAAAGAATGGCCCTGACTAACATTAACCTATACCTTTCACAAATCACTTACCTCACAAAAATCTTCGTTACTCGTACTACTGCAATACAGCTAGCGCCACTACTGCCAGCTAAATAAAAGATTCAAACTACTGAAGGCACTAACTACTGATAGGCATAGTTAGCAAATGAAAGATTTTGATAGAGGACAAACAATGTATTTACCTTAATAGTGTTCAAAAGCAGTTCATGACGTCCAGTCTTATAAATTTACTGTCTCTGATGGACACACGTCCAGATCATCCGCTCTCAAAATTCCGCCATTTCTCTCCTCACATCCACCACTGCTGGCGGCTCACCTCCAACTGCGCAACGCTACGCACTGTTAACATCCAACTGCCCAACACTACAATGGCGAACATTCCAACAATGCCAACCAGCCACAGACTGCACACAGCACAGCCAGTGATTTTAATGCAGAGCGCTACATGGCGTTACCAACACAGAAACCTAAACAGCCTACTTACACATTAATCATTCGCGATTGGATTTTTTTTATTTTTGTTTCTTTATTACTATTGACAAGAATTTTTATGATTTCAACTCGTAAGAATTATTTCTGTGTAATTATTGCTCTTTCTGGTGCAGTTTGTTCCCAGAAGGAGAAGGTCCTAACACTAGAGCTGAGGGACTTCTTCAGACGCGTCACTAACGACGTGATTGCGACTACAGCGTTTGGTGTCAAAGTGGACTCATTGTCCGAACCTGACAACGAGTTCTTCATCACGGGCCGAGATCTGTCCAATATCAGCCCATTCGTCAGTTTCGGCTATTTTATATCTGCAAGGATGATGGAGGTTCGTAATATGCACCGTTTGTAAACTACGCAGGCATGTAGAGGCACTTTAGTTACAGTGTAACAAAAGAATGATTTCATTTACTTTATGAACTTCAGATGCTGGGTATTCCCTTCTTCAGTCAGAAGGCGGTGAGTTTCTTCAAGTCTTTGGTGGTAGAGACAATTCAGACTCGAGAGAAGCAAGGAATCATCCGCCACGACATGATCCACCTGCTCATGCAGGCGCGCCGTGGCGAGTTGGCACCTGAGGACGGGCAGAAGAACGGCACCGCCGAGGGCAAACGCAGGTGTAAGTAGCCGGCAGGAGGAAGCGTTACGTTAAGAACAGCACTGGTCAGGAGAAACTTTCTGCGAGTTTACACTGATTAGCCGTATACGGCGAGGCGCGCCCCCTGCCGTGCACGTCGCATTGGTTTGCACAGTATAGTTCTACATGCATTCAGTGCAGGGCCTGATTTATGCACAGCTTTCTAGGGTGCGGCCTGGGGTCCACATCACAAAAATTTTAAGCGAGAGAGTCTTTTGTCGTGATGTGGGTCTTTCCATAGAATCTTAAAAGATTTAGTGTCGGATTTACGTGGATTAGAGTTGAGACTGGCTGTTGTACAGACGTGGGGCTCAGTACTTTTATGAACTTATTTACCATGCAAAGACCAGTTTAACTAAATCGAAAACACCATTATAAACAAAAGACTTTCTGAGGCCCGAGTAAACTTGAACAGGGCTTGAACAACACATAATATCTTCTCGAAATAAGAAGACGACAATAGCAAACGCGAAGACGTAACTTCTGTTTTTCTAATTTACTTGTATTCTTTTAAACTTAAATAAAGAATCATTTTTTGTCCCATAAGTCCCGAAACACGTATAGATGATAAAAAGAATGGCATTCTACGATAAGAGGGGACCTCACTTTCATTATTTTTGCAATGTGGTCACCAGAGAGAGCTATAAATAAAGAACGGAATCTTTATTAGAGCATTTTTTTTCCTTACTTGGCCCACAGTGTTCCTCTCATTGCGGCAGATCTCACGGACGAGGACATAGCGGCCCAGGCGATGATATTCTTCATCGCCGGCTTCGACACCGTGTCCACTGCACTGACCTTCTGCAGCTACCTGCTGGCCACACACCAGGACGTCCAGAGGCGGCTGCAGAGGGAGGTGGACGAGCTGATGGAGAAGAGTGGGGGGCAGCCCAGCTACGAGCAGGTCATGGGCTGCCAGTACCTCGACATGGTCATCTCCGGTAAGTCGGGATGACACCGAAGCCGTGTAATTGCAGCCGGTCGTTTCTGAACGTTATTTCTTATTTTTGTTTCCTGATATCTTTAGATCTTTTATTTGTATGTTAAACAGGCTATTCCACTTAACTGAATAACTAATTGATGACTAACAGTACGTTTTCCAGAGAAAAAAATCCACACTGGATCTTTTATTCACGGGGAGGAAAGTTACAATGCAGATGTTCCTATGTTTCTAGATTTCAAAAGGCCTGTGATAGCATACATCGTCAGACACGCCTAAGCACGATTTGTAAATTTCAAATATCCTCAAAATTAAGCAGATTCGTTGAAATTGGTAGAGAGAAAACTTTATGTCATATACAGACACCGGTAGGGGAAACTGAAAATTTCAAAAAAATGTGAAAAACAACTAAGGGAATACACGCCTCAGCGACCGTAGGTCCGTGAGCTGAGTTTGACGACGGTACTTGAAATTACTGGCGTCAAGCCCCTCCTGTTGCCTCTCCTGCCGGACTCTCTTGGTCAATTCTTATGTTCTCGACCACAATGGCATTAGGTTTTCGGGCCCGAGGGAGTCTTTCTTTTTCTCTCGTCAGCTCAGACCTTCAAAGCTGCCGCCTGGCACAATAGGCTAATGGAAGAAAGAGACTGTCCAGCGACAGTGGAAATGTCGTGAAGGAAGTTAGAGAACAAGTAACAAAAGCAAAAATAGTGCCAGAGTGCTTAAATATATAAAAATGGTTCAAATGGCTCTAAGCACTAGGGGACTTAACATCTGAGGTCATCAGTCCCCTAGACTTAGAACTACTTAAACCTATCCAAACTAAAGACATCACACAAAACCATGCCCGAGGCAGGATTCGAATCTGCGACCGTAGCAGCAGCGCGGTTCCGGACTGAAGCGCCTAGAACCGCTCGGCCGGCTCTTAAATATATAAATTGGAAAGGTAAGCATATATGGAAAGATGTAAAGGCAGGAATAAATAAAACAATAGTTAGACAGTTATGGCATACACAGCTGAGACAAGACCTGAAACATCAACAAAGACTTTTGGAAACCACAGAAATGAACATTCTTCGAAGGATTACAGGGAAGGCTCTGAGAAACAGAGAGAGAAGAGAAAGCATTAGAAAAGAACGTAAATTGGGCCCCTTTAATGAGTGGGTACATAACAGAAATCATGAATGGAACGAACAGATGGCACGGATAAACGGAAGATTGTGAAAATGGTAAGAAATAAATCACTAATAGGTAAAGGAAATACTGGACGCTCAAGGAAAAGATGGATGGACAACCGCTCGGGTAGACTCTGGAGTAGCGAAGGAAATAGGCTTTAGGAGGAAGACGAGTAAGTAGCAGTATAAGATGAAGAAGATGATGCTGACGACGACGACGACGACGGCGATGACGATGATGATGATGAAAAACTGCATGATTCTTTCAGACTGTGTTTTAAATTACTTTAACTGCTAGTTTCCGACACTGTCCCATTTTCAGGTGCATCTACAGTAACAGACATGGACACATCGTTATCAGTTCGTTAAACAAAACCTCATGCCATGCATATCTGTGCACAGCACGGTCGTCAACGGCCATCTTCTTGTAATTTTCACTACAAATCACACACAGAAGTGCGTAGAGTGTGATTTGATCAGATGGTCGTTGACGACCGTGCTGAGAACAGATCTGCATGACGCGCGAGTTTTTGACGAACTGATAACGATGTGTCCGTATCTGCACATGTAGATGCATTTGAAAACGAAAAGTGTCTGAAACTAGTGGTGCAAATACAGTAATTTAAATAAGGCTTGTTGGAATCATGCCCTTCTTCAGATTTATTGAGGCTCTTCAAAGTCTACACTGGGCTGAGACAAGGGATCGCCATTTCACTTACATTAACCTCGTCTAACAGAAGATCGATGGATAATCTATTGAAAGTAACCCTAATGGACCCAACTGCGGGATGTAAGCATTATTACACTTGCCAATGTAGATGTTATAGCATTAATTAGTAGTTCCAAAACATAATTAATCAAAAGAATAAAAAATGGCTGAAAAAACTATACTACGTTTTAATGGAGAGAAGACAGAATATCTGGATGCAAATAGGAAAATCTGAAGTCATGCATCGGGACAGCCTACAGAAACAGCTACAGGCGAACTGTCAGGGCATTTACGCGCACACTATGAAGAAAACGGGCTCGCCAGAAGCCAGGCACTGATTTGCAGACTGTCGCCAATCACTGACAAGCAGGCTGGCCAGTAAGTAGCTTCTTTCCTACGCTACCCCTTCCGTCACGACTAGCCTATTATACACTCGACCCATTAAAGTTTCAAATACAAGTCATACTGACACCGACCGCCTGCAATAAACAGAGCCACCTTTCCTCCAGAAAAACCAGTCTTGCCCTGAGGAAGGGCGTTGTAATGCAGTCGAAACGCCGGTTTTAAGTTTGTAATTAAAGTATTTTATTCGACGAAGCGGTACAACACCCAGAAGAATCTTAATCATTATAACACTGGCCGCGGAAGCCTTCGTAGTTATAATCAGCAATCTTATCACCAAACGTAGGTGACTAGGTCGCGAGGTTTCACATGTGGTGAGAGGATAATGACAATTTGGGTGACGATCAAGATGTACGTACGGGAGGATTACAACTCAAGCATCCGTTATGAAGGCCTAGTTGCACAGTGAAAGATAATAAGAGAAAATTGTGACTGGCGGGCACGTCGGTTTCTAGAAGGATTTGTAGAATACGGACGATAAAATTGATAAACAGGTGGAGGGCGTATAATCTCTCTGGTGATAGTAGCTGCTAACTAATTACAAGATTGACTACGAGAGACGATAGGGGCGTCCAAATGAGTGGGTGCAAGTCTCTACATCGTGTTGAGTTTCACACGTGAAAGCAAATTTTACACGGCAAAATATAAATTAACAATCGTCATTCACAACCTATTGCTAAAGGTGCTGACACCAACAGGGTTTACTGAGAGCTGACTCAAGAGACAAAACCCGGCTTAAAGTTACGTCTCCTCCCTACAACATAATGTCCGTACTCTCCAGATACTCTGAGAAGAGTGACCACAGAATCTCTTGTTCGTTTCTTCCCTGACGCAACGTTCCGCTTGTACATGTTATGGAGGGGGGCGGGGTGGGGGGGTGGGGGCTAGAGGCCAACACACAACAGCGTCAGTTGCTCGCCCAGTCACGGTTCAGGAAGAGCACGCCAGAAACTGTACTAAAGTCCTTTCTTAACAGAAAAAACTTACAGAATTTTCTCGGAGGCTTGATTTTGATTGCTTGATTCATTTTTAAGTAGGCGCGAAGTTACACCTCTGCAGTTGAAATTCGTACCCACCGGCTAGGTTTAAAAGCAGCCGGCGAACATTCCATAGGTTTCAAGAAAAAAAGTAAGGAACTGCTTCTGACTCGCATCTAAGTCGCCATATTCCCATTTCATGCAAGATGCTACCCCAGGCTACATGAGAAATTATAAGGCTACTGATCATAACTGACGTCAGACAAAAAAATATTTAAAAATCTCCTACAGGCCCCGTCTTGTAAACTGAGACAAGAAGAAAATGAAACTGAGATGAACAAAGACTATTAATATCCAAAACGAAAACATTTTTAAAAAATCAGCTTGTATTCGACGAAAATAACATGGGACGGAGAATAAGATAGAAAGAACAACTGCGGTAGTTGAACAAGCACCGTAATATCGTAGAAGTGCTAAAGAAGCGAAGGTTGACCTGGTTTGAAGACGAATGCCTCGCCAATATGCTGCCGATATGGTTGCACTATCGGCCATAGGATGGCATTCACGTATCGTACAGCCGTTACGGCGCCTTCCATGACCACCAGCGGCGTACGTCGGCCCCACATAATGCCACCTCAAAACAGCAGGTAACCTCCACCTTGCTGCACTCGCTGGACAGTGTGTCTAAGGCGTTAACCCTGACCAGGTTGCCTCCAGACACGTCTCCGACGATTGTCTGGTTAAAGGCATACACGATACTCATCGGCGAAGAGAACGTGATGCCAATCCTGAGCGGTGCACTCGGCATGTTGTTGGGCCCATCTGAACCGCGCTGCGTGGTGTCGTAGTTGCAAAGACGACCTCGCGCTGCTCATGCATGGTTGTTTCACCTTTGAGCGGATTTAGTGACACCTCTGAACAGTCAATGGGACTGTATCTGTGATACAGTATCCACAGTCAAAGTCTATCTTTAGGAGTTTTGGGAACTGGGGTGATGTAAAACTTTTTTTGATGTGAATAGATAAACGGGAGAATCACGAAGACCCAGACTTAGATGGCGAAACAGTATTCGAGATGGCACAGCAACGATGAACGTCAGTTCAGAATGGACAACCAACGCACTCGACAGAAGGGAATAGAAATAGGCTCATGATCGATAAGGCCAATGCCGCATTTACAGTAAACTAAGTAACTGTCTCTACTTCTCTGTGCTATTCACAGCCCTTAAACATCTGAGCAAGTTGCTGATTCATACGTAGTGCCCTATCTGACAACAAATAAAATCTTTTATGGCAGACAGGGCACATCCCAAATTGCGGTACGGGTTTTTGACCAAGTGCAAGACTTTTATTCAACGCTCAGTAAATGGTGGTAGTGTGAGAGAAACGAGGAATTACTGTCTGTATGAGACGTCCAGAATACAGACTGTAGACACCACACGTATCGAAATCCTTATTTCAAGTTGTTACTTTATCGGTCGTATACCACAACATCCGTGTTACAGTAGACAGCGTGTTACAGTAGACAACACCGCTGGCTGCTAACGGGAAAATTCTGGGTCCGGTTTTCGGCGACGACCTCAGACGACAATTTAGTAATGACAAAGAGTATGCGAAAGTTTAAAACTGTCGTTAAGAAGAATCTATTCGAAAGAAGCAGTACACCTGAATACTGGGTAATGATGATGTGCGACTGAAGTTCTCCCTGGTCCGATGCTGCGACAGTGAAACCACACTAGGCAATTAAGCTGATGAGGAATGGATATTCCTAAAAAGAACCAACGCGTAAGTCGGAGAAACAATTGAGGCACAAGCAGGGTAATTGATCGACGAAAGAAGGATGCACAAAAATGTTCATCAAAAGAAAGGAATACAGCAGAATAAGTCTCTTAGGAATGAAATTAATAGGAAGTGGGTGGCATCTAAACGGAAATGATTGAAAGAAAAAGTGAAGAAATCAAAAAGAAATGTTTGTCAGAAGTACAGATTCAGCATATACATCCTTGACAATTGGTAAAGAACGATGACACTTACTAAGGAACAACTGTTTATTGCCATGGAACAACCAACAATTAGTACGGAACACCTGACCAACCACAGTAAAAGGAAATGCAGGGGGCGGCACGTGTTAACTGCAGCAACGCCTGTGTACGAACACTCTGTATGCATTCGACAATTCATGCAGTACCGTGTTTGACGAAGATCATTGTGGAACCGATTAATGATACAGCAAGACATAATTTGAGTGCTTACGGTCATGGACGAGGAGTTGGACGGCTCGAAGTTGGTGAATGTGTCACTACCGTGGCCTCAGTAATGGGTGTGTCCAAAAATGTCATCTCGCCAATAAAAAAGGCCACTGAAAGTGGAAATGCTATGCGAAAGCATGTCGGCGGTCGTAGACGAACCACCACATCAAAAGCGGATTGATACGTAGCTCTAGTCGCGGAAAGGAATAGACACTACACTCCTAGGCATATCACTACATACTTTACGAGCTCAATGGGAGCAAGAATCTCTGCCAGAACCATTTCACGGCGATTAAATTAGACTGGTTTGCATGCTCGGAAGCCTGTAAAAGGAGCCCACTTCATCAGTGCAGTCGTCGCAAAAAGTTCGACGGTTTAGGGAGCATATGGCTTAGAGTCAGCAACAGTGGTCCAGAGTGATGTTCTCCGACGAATCTCGCCTCACCTGTGGCAAGTGAGTCTGGCCACCAGACAGTGTAGAGAGAGGGAAGATCACTTTACACAACACAGAATATTCATCGGCGTCACTGATATACACACATCAAGAAAAGTTTTGCACCGCCCCAGTTCCCAGAACTCCTGAAGATAGACGCTGACTGTGGATATCGTATCACAGACACAGTCCCTTTAACTGTTCAGAGATGTCGCTGCATCCGCCCAAAGATGTAAACAGCCATGCATGAGCAGCGCCTATTAGATGGAGGAGGTCCGACAGCCGATCAGTTCCAGTGATCCCACCAGGAAGGAGGTACCCGGGTCGCATTGTCATTGCTACAGGTCAATACCGCGGTTCGATCGCGTCCGCATTGTTACTTTGTGCTAGGAAGGGCTCTCAACAAGAGAAGTGTCCAGGCGTCTCGGAGTGAACTAAAGCGATGTTGTTCGGACATGGAGAAGATACAGAAAGACAGGAACTGTAAATGACATACCTCGCTCAGGCCGGCCAAGCGCTACTACTGCAGTGGATGACCGCTACCTACGGATTATAGCCCGGAGGAACCCTGACAGCAACGCCACCATGTTGAATAATGCTTTTCGTGCAGCCACAGGACTAGTGTTACGACTCAAACTGTGTGCAATAGGCTGCATGATGCGCAACTTCAGTCCCGACGTCCATGGCGACGTCCATCTTTGCAACCACAACACCATGCAGCGCGGTTCAGATGGCCCCAACAACATGCCGAATGAACCGCTCAGGATTGGCATCACGTTCTCTTCACCGATGAGTGTCGCATGTGCCTTCAAACAGACAATGATCGGAGACGTGTTTGGAGGCAACCCGGTCAGGCTTAACGCCGTAGGCACCCTGTCCAGCGAGTGCAGCAAGGTGAGGTTCCCTGCTGTTTTGGGGTGGCATTATGTGGGGCCGGCGTACGCCGCTGGTGGTCATAGAAGGCGCCGTAACGGCTGTACGATACGTGAATGCCATCCTCCGACCGATAGTGCAACCATATCGGCAGCATATTGGCGAGGCATTCGTCTTTATGGAAGACAACTCACGCCCCCATGGTGCACATATTGTGAATGACTTAATTCAGGATAACGATATCGCTCGACTAATGTTGCGAGAATGTCCCCAGACACGAAACCTATCGATAATGCCTGGGATAGGTTGGAAAGGGCTTTAATATGGACGACGCGACACACCAGCCACTCTGAGGGATCTACGCCGCATCGCCGTTGACGAGTGCGGCAATATGGACCAACAGTGCCTTGATGAGCTTGTGGGTAGTATGCCACGACGAATACAGGCATACATCAATGCAAGAGGACGTGCTACTGGATATTTAAGGTAGGTGTGTACAGCAATCTGGATCACCACCTCTGAAGGTCTCGCTGTACGGTAGTACAACACGCAATGTGCGGTTTTCATGAGCAATTAAAATGGGCAGAAATGATGTTTATGTTGATCACTATTCCAATTTTCTGTACAGTTTACGGTAGTCTCGGAACAGAGGTGATGCAAAGCCTTTTTTGATGTGTGAAGTTTAGGCGTTATGGTGTGGCCAGGCTTTATGCACGATGGGCGAAAAGCGTTGCATATCTTTGCGTGAGGTGCCGTTAC
The DNA here is from genome assembly GCF_023864275.1 of Schistocerca cancellata. Classification (NCBI taxonomy): domain Eukaryota; kingdom Metazoa; phylum Arthropoda; class Insecta; order Orthoptera; family Acrididae; genus Schistocerca; species Schistocerca cancellata. Next base: position 183,974 of record NW_026047102.1, read on the forward strand.
ACCACAGCGGTATTACTGGGAGATTATTCTGGATCACGACCGTTTCCTTCGAGCTGCTGTAGGTCCCAACTCTTGTGTTTATGGCCCACAATATCCACCCATACAGGATCGCTGAGGTGTCCCACACATTGGAATGTGAAGATACCGAACGTACGTAATGGCCTGCGTATTTCCTCGGTGCATGTCTGCAATGCTCTTGACAGACCTGTTTCTCGATTAACACCCCCTCCCAGAACCTTGCAAGGACTGATAACCTCCTTGAGAGATGTGTGCGGCCGTATCCTCCAGAAACCCCTCAACAGTTTGGAAGCAACGGGTGCCTAATGTTCGTTAGTGCCCCAGGAGGGCTTGTTCCTTTCTGAGAGTCCGATATATACCTTTATGTCGGGAGTCTGTGTCAGACATGAACGATATTTATGTCTGTTACCCTGTTTTCCCGTGGCATGAGATTTGTGCCATTTTTCGTTGTAAATATAGCCTACCACCCCATATCTACTACGAATGTACTGTCTTTCACTGCCTGTGTTTATTCCTGCCCAACAATATCTCTGTTCCTTAGCAATAATTCTAAGCAGTGTAGAAGAGTCAAAGACTATCTGTGCGCTCTGAAGTAAGGCTTCTGTTATAAACATAGCCCTTGCGACACTTGATAAACCAAGAAACATGACTTTTTTTGATGGTCTACACAAAACTATGACAGTATCAGCTACTATCAACCAAAGCCAATCTAAACTAACAAGATTTCTCAGCGTTGACGTACATTGTCTCAAAGAACTGTTCAGCATCCGCAGTATGAGTGACTTCAGGAACCTCGTAAATATCTTTATAATAGTATCCCTCAGCAATAGGCCAATAACAAGTTTATAAATTCAACATCTGCTAGACATTGAAGTGACAAAAGTCGTGGGATAGCGATATGCACATATACAGATGGCGGTCGTATCGCGTGCACAAAATTAAAAAGGGCAGCGCAATGGCGGAGTTGTCATTTGTGCTCTGGTGATTCGTGTGAAAAGGTTTCCGACGTGATTAAGGACGCACGATGGGAATTAACAGACTTTGAACGAGGAATGGTAGTTGGACGTAGACGCATTACGATGTGAGCTGTGTTTACATGGAATCGACTGGGTCCTCTGGATGTTCGGTTGAGACCATTTGCAGCCATCCATGGACGTCACGTTCCTAGACAACGATGGAATTTTTATGGATGACAATGCGCCATGTCATCGTTCCACAATTGTTGGCGGTTGGTTTGAAGAACATTCTGGACGATTCGAGCGAATGGTCTGGCTACCCAGACCCCGACATGAACCACATCGAACATACATGGAACATAATAAGGAGGTCAGTTCTTGGACAAAATCCTGCACCGGCAATACTTCCGCAATTATGGACGGCTATAGAGGCAGCGTGGCTCAATATTTCGGCAGGGACTTCCAACGACTTGTCCGTACCACGTCGAGCTGCAGCGCAACGCCGCGCAGGAGGAGCTCCGACACGATTTTACGAGATATCGCATGACCTCTGCCACCTCAGTGTAGCAAAGCAACATCTAAACCAGTTACAATCACAGAACACAAAGCATAACAGAGAAGATAATTCGTGAAGTATGACATTTGGTTCGTTGCCGAGTGAAAAGAAGGAATCTGGCTAAACGACACGTATTTCTAGTCAAGGCCGCTTAAATGTGAAGAACTCTGACTTCTTAATTCCTGATGCGAAACGTCAAGTGGATCTGTGTAGGCCCGAGTAAGACTGTTACAAAATTCGATTGTTCGAGATCCTAGAGCAAGAATTACTTCTAGCGACGATCAAGTAACATCAGGAACTTGTTCAAATGATTCCTCGGTAGCCGGCCGATGTGGCCGAGCGGTTCTAGGTGCTTCAGTCTGAAAACGCGCGACCGCTACGGTCGCAGGTTCGAATCCTGCCTCGGGCATAGATGTGTGTGATGTCCTTAGGTTAGTTAGGTTTAAGAAGTTCTAAGTTCTAGGGGACTGATGACCTCAGATGTTAAGTCCCATAGTGCTCAGAGCTATTTGAACCATTCCTCGGTGTGCAACGGGCGATAGTCTCTTGTAGGCTCACTTTCTCGGCGACGTACGTCATGTTCGTAATCAGATGATATTTCGCGTGCCATATGATGATTGCAGTGTAATCCGTCACCGGAATGTCACATGATGTTTTGTTGCGTTTTTGTTTTATTTTGGTATGGCTGACGTAGTGGATGGTCTCTACATCTTTTTAGCCCCACGTGGTACTGCTTCTCTTTGTCTTTCTAAACACTTCTCGGATATCTGTCAAACAATATTTTTCGTAACAAAATGATGTATTTGGAAAACAAGAGCCTTAGCAACTTTATAGAATGTTACGATCCACTGCTGCAACGGGTTATACAGTACGTAGATTATGCAGTTTCCAAGAAATAAAATATAAACGGCAGCAAGACACTGTAACTTCACTGCACACTTGTAAAGTCAAATGCAACACAGGGAAAACACAACGAATTACAAACTGATCTGATTGTTAGTATATTATTACTTACTATGTGTAAATCCTGTGGGACCATTGCTTCACATTAATGCAAAGACCTGCTTGTGGAACAGCTGCAATATCCAATGGTTTTCTTAATTAACATTCCAGAAACTCTGCGCATGTACCCTCCTGCGCCTTTCTTGGACCGAGAATGCGTCCGCACGTACCGCCTACCAGCCACGGATTCGTGCCCGAGCGTCGAACTGCGACCTGGAGACGGGATCTGGGTGCCCGTTCACGGAATCCACAACGATCCCAAATACTTCGCAGAGCCTGACTGCTTCAGACCTGAGCGCTTCACTGCGGAGAACAAGCAGCTCATCGTACCGTTCACATACTCTCCATTCGGGTCAGGACCTCGTGTTTGTATAGGTAAGCTGTACTTTATTTTTTATTTTGAATTATGTCAGTTCTTAAAGAAAAGCAGGATCAGCATCACTACATTAAAGACACGTTAAACACACGATGGAAAACAAAAAGTATGAGGAGACACTACAGAGATTTTGCAAGCGAGTAGTGCAACATCATTGATGAAATTCCCTCGGTTTTTGTGTCAAGTTCAAATGAGAACTCAAGTTTTCCGTGATTTCCTCCTTCGTCATCGAAGGAAAATGACTGTCGTAATTCGTGCTGCAGGAGCGTTGTGTATGTAAAGGTCGGTCGAATCGTTGAGTAGAAATATCTCTGGAATGAGCATTGCGTTCAGAGCATCTTGTCAGCATTAAGCTGGAAGTGTCACGTGATCTCTCGGGACGACGCTATTTTCTTAAGGCCATTTCTCATTGGGCGTCACGTCTCGTCACGCGAAAACATTCAACAATGCATTTCAAATAGAAGCATTCACATTGCTCGTCAACGGACCGTTACATCACGGCACAAAGTTTCTCGCGAAGAAAGTTTTGACGGTGTCGTCGTGTGCTAACATCGTAAGTTAACCTATTTTCGCTGCTGTGTTTTTGTGTCGTCGTAATATCGTAATATTTATTTTCTTATTGTTCTGCACTCGTGGAAAGTTGCAAATGTTCCGTGACGACTTGGATATTTTTTATATTGAGTGTTCTTACACCAGTGATGTCAGATGTCTCAAAGCGAAAAATTATTCAGTTTTTACAATAACAGAACAGAGCTGACATGCATGTAAATAAGAACATAAATTAACGAAGCAATTTCCACTACCTAACATGTTAAATGAATAGGTCAACTCTAATGCAGGAGAAAACGTAGTTGTTTATGACGTTATTAGTTACGTAAGAAAAAAACATAACGGATGAGGTAAACAGGCTCCATTTCTTCGTTTATAGCTATTGCTGGACGTGTTTGTATGTGTCTTTTCCTCTAGCAATTAAATGTCGATCTTTTTAAATGTTGTTTCAGTTTTCAGCACATTACCGAACAAAACTTGTCAAGAACATACGTTATGCATTTTGTTTAGACCATTAATAACCTTCGAAGTTGTTAGTTCCTCAATTCCTTTGACTTTTTGTATCACAGATGTTGGCTCATAAATATATTTACGTCTTTCGGTACTGCACTAAGCGAACTAATGTGACGATACCGCGACGTGATTCCCGTTCATTTTGCTCTTCAAAACTACGAGCACAGCTTATTCCAGGTATCAAATTTATATTGCTATGGTGGCTACAAATCGCCTATACCAAGTCCATGGCACCTACGAAGTTAATCTGTTTGTACTACCGATACGAGTGATATGACGCTATTCGAAATTTATAGGATACATTACGTACAAATCTACGTCGTCCCGTGACAATGGTGGCAAAGTATGTTGATAATAGAATGCGCATCTGAATGCTCACTCCAGAGATATTTCTATTCTATGGGTCGAATACAGAGATCTCTATACAACCTGGATGTAGAAGTCTGGTCTCTTGAGTACAGAACTGCAGCGAGTATGCAAATTCATGTGCTTTGCATCGTCCGCCATGTTGCAGTTTGGCAAGAAATATCGATCGGCCTGTGCGTGACAAAGAATTGCAGACCGATTTCTTGTTTTGAACTTTATGTCAATTTGTGATATAACAGCGGAATCTGAAAGTATTTCCTTTTCGTGTTCTAGTGACATTTCCTAGCAGCCATGTTGTAGTTCGGCAAGAAACGAAATATAATCATCTATGGCTGGCACGATCAGACAGTGGAAGTTCAACGTTCAGGTGGTATAGAGATCACTGTAGATGCGTTATGTAAAGGCCGAGGAGACTATACTCATTATCAGAGAGGATGTTGATGTCTATGAAGTACAGATGGGGGTAGTAAAGTAGCCACCACCGCCGATCTTGTTGGAGAGTAAACAGTTCTCCGCGTATTAGTCTACGTAAAAGGAACGGAATAACACTGATTAAGCAAACAATTATTTCAGTAACAAAAAGAAAAAAATGTGGGTAAATAACCGTCAAAAGACCAAAGTTAGAAGAAATGTCTCTACCGGGTTAAGAGTTTCAAAACAGAGAAATATTAGGAGCATAATGAAAAACAGTCAGGATTTTAAAAAATAGGAAGAAAAAAATGCAAATAATCAGCCATGACAGCGAAAGAATGAAAAAAACTGAAAAAAAGGAAAATAAATAGCAACCGAAAGACTAAATCATAAATATTGCCGGCCAGAGTGGCCGTGTGGTTCTAGGCGCTACAGTCTGGAACCACGAGACCGCTACGGTCGCAGGTTCGAATCCTGCCTCGGGCATGGATGTGTGTGATGTCCTTAGGTTAGTTAGGTTTAAGTAGTTCTAAGTTCTAGGGGACTGATGACCTCCGAAGTTGAGTCCCATAGTGCTCAGAGCAATTTGAACTATAAATATTGTTTTACATGGCCCAGAGTTGGCCATATTCAGATCAGTAAGAAGAAATAATTTATTAAGTAAAGTGTTACGGTTCTACGTCGCAAAACAGCTCTAAACTACTTCTGAAGCTTTATCAGTGAAGTTCAAATCCGTCCTGTAACACACTTGTCCGCCGCGTTAATTCGCAACTACTCCACTCTGTATTGTACCTACTTTGAGTACGTAAGGTGATACGTTTGTTTGCTGTTATTCCTAGAAAAAGTTGATTATGACCTTTTGTACACCAGAAATGTTACGCCACCGCCAATCTCATTTGGTGCATGGCTCTTTTTGAACTGTTGGTAAAAAAAGTGCAACGTAAATACATTTAGCTGTCTGAACGACTAAACGTGCACTTCACCCAAGGACTGACGCTAGTGTCGTCGCAGAAGTAAATTTACTTATCTTTTTCTAAAAAACTGTAATTAGATTCAGAGAAAATTTGAGTCTGTATCGTAAAATGTTATACACTAATAGAACCTATTTTCCTGTTTTGTGTATTTCTGGTCATCATTCGTGCTTCATGTACTGGTTTATTTATGTTCCAATGTTTCAGACTCGCTTCAGCATGGATCTTTGTAGGTGTGAAGTTAAACTGTGTTGTAAACATAAGTCACAACAAACAGGATAGGACTAGCCTCTTTACATTGAGTCCTGCTCAGCGTAAAGTGGCTAGTCCTATGCTTTTTCTTGTGACTCATGTTTACAAATACTTCAACTTCACACCGACAAAAATTGTAGTTTCTCACCGTTAGCAGTTCAAAATGCAAGAAATCCACAGACCATAAATCTATGGTGTATGAACAAATTTACCATCATATTGCTTTCATTCTATGTGATATGAGAATAACGTTGTTAATGTTTCCTTGTTGCAGCCCAGAGATTCGCTATCATGGAGGTAAAGACTGTGCTGCTGTACCTCATGTCCCAGTTTAATGTAGAAGTTGTTTCCAAGACACTAATTCCGTTAAAACTCGATCCAGGCAATAGTCTGTCGCTCTCGATAAAGGGTGGTGCGTGGCTTGGCATTCGACAGAGATCCTAACACGTACATCACTTTCAGCAGAACGAAGGAGTTCTCACAGTATTGTTCAACTGGTAATTCAGAGCACCAAGAGATGACTCCACACCGACATCGTCCCTGTTCACATGGAAAAAGCGATAATCGCTATTGTACGTCCAGTTATTGACTTGAGTGCAGGAAACTTTATGGTTCGGATGCAGAAAGGGTAAAGTGGAACAGTTTTGAAAACAAATAATGGACTTTGTCATAACGGTAGTTTTTGGATGCTATTCAAACTAAGACACTAAGATGACTCCCAGTACATTACTTGATGACTCAGAACTCGTTCCATACTTCGCAAAGGCTTTGGAGAAGGAGATACGACGCAATCAACTGATACCAATCACATATGAATTGAGTTATACCTTTTCGAGTGTTACAGTCAGCATTTAAACTATGTTGTGATGCAGGTATAGTGTATAACGAATCATTTGTTCTCGTCTTGTCTCATGATAAACGTATCGAAAACAATATAAAAAATAGTGTTGTGAAACTGCAGCTAGAGTGTATCTCAGTGAAACACCTGGACAATGATAATGTAAACTCTCAACTTTATTGTTGTCACATTCGATAAATAGTTTTTAAATTATCGTTGTGGTACTTTTATTGATTTGTAGTTATACTAATTACACCTTTTTGTACATAATCCTCAAGACAGAAGTTGTGCTATTTACATAAACATGCAGTTTGTTTATAGGTAACTGACAACTTTTTTATATACAAGTATTCATCTTCTGTACAGAATGTATTGCCAAATAAACACTGCCGTCTTTCAAGCATTTTATTTCTGTTGGTAGATCATCTAAGGGTTTCACCTATGTACGTCACACATTTCGAAGTCACAGACAGAGAGTTCCCTGCTAGTAGTTTTGAATGAATTGTTAAGAACTAATTTCACATAGATTCATTGGTTTAGGAAAGCGTCCCCCTTGAGCAAAACACAGTTTTTCTTTTTCGTTGACAACCTGTTGTACTCCGCCAGCTCTACTCACAACAGGACAGGTTTCCCGTGTGCTCACCAGTCAGTGGACTCCTAGCTAACATATTTCTCAATCACATTGAAAACAAAATATTTGAGACAACAATGAGACCCAAACAAAAAGAATAGTATATTGGTATCGCTATGTAGATGATATCGTGTGCGTTCAAGATGAAATACCCAGTCGCATCCAACAACTCCACAATGATATAAACGCAGTTCACGCAAAAATAAAATTCGCCATAGAACAGACAAAACAAGCAAACCCAGTTTTCCATATTCAGGAAGGCCACCGTCTATACACAATCTCTCTTTACGCACGAACTATCCATTTTGCAATGTATGCTACACAGTCTGAACAAAACTCCACACTGTGATGACAAATACAAAAACCTATTACAGACAATCAGACAAATTGTTATAGAGAATTGATACGATATAAACATTATAGAGAAACTAAATCACGAAATAAAACGAAAATAAAGGGGACACCTAGCACCTAAACATAAAAACCTGTCGTCAACTTACAAACGCAAGACACACAGGACATAAACACACATAGATCACAAAGGCACAGAATATAAACACACAGAACATACACACAGGCACACATGAACAAGAAACACACATAACAACAAGCAAACAGCGCACTGTGGCTTACAGCAACAAAGCAGCCCATAGAATAGGAAACATACTAAAAAAAATAAGACATAAAGTAGCCCACACGACAGACAACTCTCTACATCATCATCATTTAAGACTGATTATGCCTTTCAGCGTTCAGTCAGGAGCATAGTCCCCCTTATAAAATTCCTCCATGATCCCCTATTCAGTGCTAACATTGGTGCCTCTTCTGACGTTAATCCTATTACTTCAAAATCGTTCTTAACCGAATCTTGATACCTTCTCCTTGGTCTGCCCCGACTCCTCCTACCCTCTACTGCTGAACCAATGAGTCTCTTGGGTAACCTTGCTTCTCCCATGTGTGTAACATGACCCCACCATCTAAGCCTGTTCGCCCTGACTGCTACATCTATAGAGTTCATTCCCAGTTTTTCTTTGATTGCCTCATTGTGGATACCCTCCTGCCATTGTTCCCATCTACTAGTACCTGCAATCATCCTAGCTACTTTCATATCCGTAACCTCAACCTTGTTGATAAGGTAACCTGAATCCACCCAGCTTTCGCTCCCATACAACAAAGTTGGTCGAAAGATTGAACGGTGCACTGATAACTTAGTCTTGGTACTGACTTCATTCTTGCAAAAGAGAGTAGATCGTAGCTGAGCGCTCACTGCATTAGCTTTGCTACACCTCGCTTCCAGTTCTTTCACTACGTTGCCATCCTGTGAGAATATGCATCCTAAGTACTTGAAACCGTCCACCTGTTCTAACTTTGTTCCTCCTATTTGGCACTCAATCCGTTTATATCTCTTTCCCACTGACATTACTTTCGTTTTGGAGATGCTAATCTTCATACCATAGTCCTTACATTTCTGATCTAGCTCTGAAATATTACTTTGCAAACTTTCAATCGAATCTGCCATCACAACTAAGTCTTCCGCATATGCAAGACTGCTTATTTTGTGTTCACATATCTTAATCTCACCCAGCCAGTCTATTGTTTTCAACATATGATCCATAAATAATATGAACAACAGTGGAGACAGGTTGCAGCCTTGTCTTACCCCTGAAACTACTCTGAACAATGAACTCAATTTACCGTCAACTCTAACTGCTGCCTGACTATCCATGTAAAGACCTTTAATTGCTTGCAAAAGTTTGCCTCCTATTCCATAATCTCGTAGAACAGACAATAACTTCCTCCTAGGAACCCGGTCATATGCCTTTTCTAGATCTATAAAGCATAGATACAATTCCCTGTTCCACCCATAACACTTCTCCATTATTTACCGTAAGCTAAAGATCTGGTCCTGAAAACCTCTAAGAGGCCTAAACCCACACTGATTTTCATCCAATTGGTCCTCAACTAATACTCGCACTTTCCTTTCAACAATACCTGCGAAGATTTTACCCACAACGCTGATTAAAGAGATACCTCTGTAGTTGTTACAATCTTTTCTTTTTCCGTGTTTAAAGATTGGTGTGATTACTGCTTTTGTCCAGTCTGATGGAACCTGTCCCGCCTCCCAGGCCATTTCAATTATCCTGTGTAGCCATTTAAGACCTGACATTCCAATGTATTTGATGAGTTCCGACTTAATTTCATCCACCCCAGCTGCTTTATTGCACTGCAATCTATTGACCATTTTCTCCACTTCCTCAAATGTGATCCTATTTCCATCATCATTCCTATCCCATTGTACCATGAAATCTGAAACATTACTGGTCGTATTTTCACCTACATTGAGCAACTCTTCAAAATATTCCCTTCATTTGCCCAAGGAATCCACAGGATTCACCAGCAGTTTTCCTGACCTGTCCAAAATACTTGCCATTTCCTTCTTACCTCCCTTTCGAAGATTGCTAATTATATTCCAGAATGGTTTTCCGGCAGCTTGACCCAAAGTCTGCAACCTGTTTCCAATGTCTTCCCACGATTTCTTCTTGGATGCTGCAATTATCTGTTTGGCTTTGTTTCTTTCTTCAACATAACCTTCTCTGTCTACCTGAGTTCTAGTATGTAGCCATTTTTGATACGTCTTCTTTTTCCTTTTACTGGCTGCCTTGACTGTCATTCCACCAAGCTGTTTGCTTCATCCTACCCTTACACACTACTGTTCCAAGACATTCTTTAGCCACTTCTAGTACTGTGTCCCTGTACCTTGTCCATTCCTTTTCCGATGACTGTAATTGACTACATTCAACTACCTGGTACCTTTCTGAGATCGCTGTTATGTACTTGTGCCTGATTTCCTTATCCTGAAGTTTCTCCACTCTTATCCTCCTACATATGGACCTGACCTCCTGCACTTTCAGCCTCACAATCCCAATTTCGCTGCAGATTAAATAATGATCAGTGTCATCAAAGAATCCCCTGAATACACGTGTGTCCCTCACAGCCTTCCTGAATTCCTGATCTGTTATTATATAGTCAATGACAGATCTGGTTCCCCTGCCTTCCCAAGTATACCGGTGAATGTTCTTATGTTTAAAAAAGGGGTTTGTGATTACTAAGCCCATACTGGCACAGAAATCCAAGAGTTGTTTCCCGTTCCTGTTGGCCTCCATATCCTCTCCAAATTTACCCATAACCTTTTCATACCCTTCTGTTCGATTTCCAATCCTGGCATTAAAATCACCCATGAGCAGAATACTGTCCTTATCCTTTACTCTAACAACTACATCACTGAGTGCCTCATAAAAACTATCCATCTTATCTTGAACTGTCCCTTCACAATGCGAATATACTGACACAATCCTAATTTTCTTGCTAGACACTGTCAAATCTATCCACATCAGTCGTTCGTTTACATACCTTATTGCAACTACGCTGGGTTCCATTTCTTTCCTGATGTAAAGCCCTACACCCCATTGTGCTATTCTTGCTTTGACTCCTGACAGGTAGACCTTGTATTCTCCCACTTCCTCTTCTTTCTCACCCCTTACCCGAATGTCACTAACAGCTAAAACGTCCAGCCCCATCTTACTTGCAGCCTCTGCCAGCTCTACCTTCTTCCCAGAGTAGCCCCCACTGATATTAATAGCTCCCCATCTCATTACCATTTGTTTGCCAAGTCGTATCTTAGGAGTCCCTGGTTTGTCAGTTAGAAGTGGGACTCTGTCACCTCCAAAGGTCCGAGGCATTTTGCTCTGATTGTTGCCAGCATCATATTTAAAGTACCAGGGAAGCAGGTTGCTAGCCTTACTTGCTCCGAGTCCCATTGAGTTTAACCCTTAACGGTTGAGGGACTAACCGGTGGATTTGGTAGTCTTTGCCATATGAGCACAAAGGTGACCATGACTCAGAATCTGTCCGAGATGCCCAGCCTTATTCCAAAGTAACTGGTATCCCGACTGTCGGGACCACTTACTTGGCTACTCATACGTTGCCCATGGTTCATGAACTAGGACATGACTACAGGAACCCACACCATGATCACTACTGTCTACAGAAAAAATTAAAAGCAACCATTAAAAACACAGACAAACACAACACATTTGGTATTTGCCAGTTCGCATGCCAGAATTGCAAATCAATTCACATACGATACACATGCAGAAACTTTAATACCAGATACACAGAACACAGAAAAGTATTAAAAAGTAACATCTATCATTCTACATCTTATGGACATGAAACACAGCCCAAAAAACATCAACAATGACTTCTAAATGCTGAAATGCAGCAACAGTCTCCCACAAAAAGTAATAACTGGAGAAGACTATCAAACACAAAAGTCATAATTGAAGGGAAAAAGCAGTAAATTAATATACTGTTCTGTGCAATGTAACTCTGTCCTTTGCACTCAAAGAACCATCAAACAACACCAACCCATATATACCCCAAATCTCCCTCTATACACACATACACACACACACACACACACACACACACACACACACACACCACAATAAAAATAAAAAAGTTAAAAATAAATAAAAATAAAAAGTAGTAATTAAGTAAATGAAGCTCACGCCCATTCATCTACATACATATATACACACACAAAACGGTAGATACAGCTCACAAACATCCAAAACTCCCACCCAAAATACATTCAACTGTTCAGCTTTCCGCCATCTTGTTTCTGCAGTTTGTAAACAGTGACAACAAAAATTTTTTAGTGCAGGCCTTCGCATTGCAGATAGTGGAGAAATCAGAAAAAGTAAGTGAAACATATTGCAAACATACACATTCACAAACACACTCACAATCTTCGAAATAGAATTAGGTAATGGTAGACACAACCATAACATTCCCAGTCGTAAAATTTCGAAGTAAATAACTATTCTACATTAAGTTATATGGCTGCAAATGCCAAACTGTTGAACAAAGCAACTGCAATAAGAAAACGTAAAAATCCAGGAAAACTGCAGCCTGTGGTAACAAGGTACATATACAAAACTTTGTCGGTTCCTCAAATATGTAAGTACTCTCTTAAATTTGTATGTGTACAAGTAGTAAAGAGTATTTTTTCCTGTGTTAGACGAAGATAATAAAAAACTCACTGATGATACTGAAACTTCAGCGAAACATGCCTGGGAAATAAAGATAAAGATAAAAATTGGGTTTTTCTGAAGTAGGCCCTCTACAAAAGCAAATCTGTTTGGAAAAAAATACAAACAGAAGAGCTTCAACCTCAAGATGATTATTCACAGAGATTAAATGTACTGTGAGATGGAAGTGTCTGTACTCTTAACTCTTAAACAGATTTTCTCTTGATACAGGTGTGTAGAACCCATACAAAATATTAGATATTTTGTTTCATTCGATAAATATTTTGGCGCCAACGTCTCATATCATCATGCTGTTCGACATTAACGATTGTAAATATTTTAATGTATTTATTTATATGTCCCAAAGTTGCCCCAGCTACACCTATGGCGGAAGTAACTTATTTTAATGTAGTGTATTTACGACAGCAACAAATCACTTAAATTTTTCATATTTTTTGCACTGTATACAAATCTCAAAAACTTCTCACAGTAATGAACTCCACACGATTATTTTTATATAGACTCGAGAAACGTGAGATCAAATGAGACCAAAACATTTCCTCAGTCAGCAGTTAGAGGTCTTAAAGCAATAATTGGCATGAAAAGGATGCATACAAAATGTTATCTCTGGGCATCAGGAACGGTATGTACCTGACGCCACTGTACTTTATAAGGAAGTTCCTGCACGAATACTTTCTCTGCTGTTTGAGTTTCAGCTCTCTACATAGCATTATTTTCCTCAGTAATAACTACAAATTCGTTGTATCATTGACATTTACTAAAGGGCTGCACGTAAATCTGGCATCATTAAACATGACGATGCGACAACGCGCACTGTACGAGTAGCTTCTGTGACTACTGCAATCAGTTGTTTTGATAAAGAAAGAATGAAACTTAACAGTTTCACATCAGTTGCAAACCCTTCTACCATGCCCGTCCCTTAAAGCTTAAACACGGGCGCCGACATCTACTATGAGCGTCTCATAACAAAGGAGAAACCACCCACTGTAACACAATTCACATGCCGCTCTCCTGTCAGTACTCTTAATATCTGATAGAAGTATCACAGTCGTCTGCTAATATCTGCGATATGAGCAACATCACTGAATCTAAAACCCAGACGTTGGAGCAGTAAATGTTGATACAGAAAATCTCAAGATCTTGGAAGAAGCTGTTTTCTGTTTACAGTAAAATTTAAATGTATTTTCTCAACACTGTGTTGACAGAAAATTCACTAAGCTTGACGCCTAAAGCCGAAAGCTGTAAACAACCGCCGGTAACGAAGAAAAGCCTATCAGCATCTCATTTGTAAACATGACGAGCGCATTTGATCTCACTGTTGCTGATGACCCAAAAAGGTTACGACATTCGATAAAATCACGTGCGGTATGACTCATGATGCTTTCCCGGTAACAGAGTTTTTACAAGACGTAGTACAGCTAAAGCAGTGTAAGAGGGTCAAAACAGAGAATTTCACATCGTGTCGACGGCGTAGTCTTTAGAGACGGTAGATTTGCTCTTTTGTACGGGTATAGGAAAGGAAATCGCCCTAAATCTATTCAGTTCGTTCGGTGAATGCGGCGTAGTGCTTTCCAGTGGGAATATTAGTTTAAGCACCCGCGTTAACAGTGCGGACTGGGTTTGTTACTTGTTATGGAGAGAAGTGGATAGTGCCGGGCATTAACGCACACACTTCTCACAGTTTCTGCCTATTACGGTGATATGTTTCGTGATGAAACAGTCGGCAGTCACTTACATCCCAGATATGTTTAGATGGGTTGACAAGCAGCAATTTGGGAGGCAAGCCATCATTCCCAATTCGGCATTATGCTTCTCCAAGCCTGTAGCATTATTCTGGTTTTTGGCACGGACTGATGAGACGACTGACATCAATTATAAAGAGATGCAGCTGGACGTAAATTACGCCAATGTAATCCACAACATTCATGCTATTCTCCATAAAAACCACAGATTAACCCACGGTTTTCCGCTGTTCCACCGTTTAAGCTAGATCTTGTGGTGCCCATAATAACTGAAAAGACATTTTCAGTATATATTGCCCCACAACTTGTAGATATTTGTCGAGATTCATGTTGTACCGTCGTCGGCTGCTACGATTGCAGTTGTTCTGTTCGTGTTTTTAACGTTATGTAGATTAGTACGGAACATCACGTTCCACGTCGCTATTGTAACTAACAAAAAAAAAATTCTTGTATCTGATGATGATTAGTTACCTGACAGTAATACGAGTAATAAAGGCTACCATAACATTTGATGGTGGTAAAACATGGTTTTCTATAAAAGTTGTGGGGCATCAACTATACAAGGAGCCGGAAGCCAGGTCTGCGTGTTCGAAACTCTCCCTGACTCTCCTTAACTTACTTCTTGTAGCACCGCATATTGAAAATCACGCTTTGTACTCGTCCTCCGTCTTAGTTGAACGGAGTGATCTAAACATACTGCGGCTTCCATTCGGTGACTCAACTACGAATATTATGAGAAGAACGGTAAACAGGAAAGAAATCAGTCCTGATTCCGAAACGGCTACAAAAAATTTAAGGAACGTTGTGACCGGTAAAAGAGTCTCCGAGATTTATAATATTCTACGCGTTTTCAAGAAGAGTGCAATAATTCCAATTCTAAAAATGCAAGTGCTGACAGGTGTGAATGTTACTGAACTATCAGTTCAATAATACATGGTAGCAAAATACTAACACAAGCTCTTAACAAAAGAATAGTGGAGGTTGACCTCGTGGAAGATCGGTTTCCTTTCTGGAGAAATGTTGACCATGTGAGACAATACTGATCCTACGACTTATGTTAGAAGACAGGTTAAAGAAAGGCAAACTTGCATTTATAGCTTTTGTGGACTTGCAGAAAGGTTTGGCCATGTTGACCGGAACATTCTCTTTGAAATTCTGAAGATAGCAGGGATAAAATACAGGGAGCGAAAGGTTGTCGTCTATAGAACTTTTAAAGAAACCAGACGGCTGTTATAAGAGTTGAGGGGCGTGAAAATGAAAGAGCTGTTGAGAAGGAAATGAGACACGATTGTAGACATTCCTAATGTTATTCAATGTTTACATAGAGCAAGCAGTAAAGACAACCAAAGAAAAATTTGGAAAAGGAATTAAAGTTCGGGGAGAATAAGCAAAAAATTGAGGTTTGCCAATGAAACTGTTATTCTATCATAGGTAGCAAAGGAACTGAAAGTGCACTTGAACAGAATAGACAGTACTACACTATGTGATCAAAAGTATCCGGACATCTGGCTGAAAATAACGTACAAGTTCGTGGTGCCCTCCACCGGTAATGCCGGAATTGAGTATGGTGTTGGCCCACCGACAGCCTTGATGACAGCTTCAACTCTCGCAGGCATACGTTCAGTCAGGTGCTGGAAGGTTTCTTGGGGAATGGCATTACATTCTTCACGGAGTGCTGCACTGAGGAGAGGTATCGATATCGGTCAGTGAGGCCTGGCACGAACTCCGAATTTCAAAACATCCCAGAGGTGTGCTGTAGGATTCAGATGAGGACTCTGTGCAGGCCAGCCCATTACAGGGATGATACTGTCGTGTGACCACTCCGCCACAGGCCGTTCATTATGAGGAGGTGTTCGATCGTGGTGAAACATGCAATCGCCATCCCCGAATTGCTTTTCAACAGTGGGAAGCAAGAAGGTGCTTAAGACAACGGTGTAGGCCTGTACTGTGTTAGTGCCACGCAAATCAACAAGGGGTGCAAGCCCCCTCCATGAAAAACACGATCACACTATAACACCACCACCTGCGAATTTTACTGCTGGCACTACACACGCTGGCAGATGACGTTCATCGGGTATTCGCCATACCCACACCCTGCCATCGGATCGCCACATTGTGTACCTTGATTAGTCACTTCACACAACGTTTTGGCTCTGAGCACTATGGGATTCAACTGCTGAGGTCATTAGTCCCCTAGAACTTAGAACTAGTTAAACCTAACTAACCTAAGGACATCACAAACATCCATGCCCGAGGCAGGATTCGAACCTGCGACCGTAGCGGTCTTGCGGTTCCAGACTGCAGCGCCTTTAACCGCACGGCCACTTCGGCCGGCACACAACGTTTTCCCACTGTTCAAACGCCCAATGTTTACGCTCCTTACGCCAAGTGAGGCATCGTTTGGCATTTACCGGCGTGATATGTGGCTTACGAGCAGCCGCTCGACCATGAAATCCAAGTTTTCTCACCTCCCGCTTAACTGTCATAGTACTTTCAATGGATTCTGATGCAGTTTGGAATTTCTGTGTGATGGTCTGGATAGATGTCTGCCTATCACACATTACGACCCTCTTCAACTGTCGGCTGTCTCTGTCAGTAAATAGACGAGGTCGGCCTGTATGCATTTGTGCTGTACGTGTTCCTTCATGTTTCCACTTCACTACCACATCAGAAACAGTGGACATAGGGATGTGTAGGAGTGAGGAGATCACGCGTACAGACGTATGACGCAAATGACGCCCAATCACCTGACCACGTTCAAAGTCCGGAGTCCCGCGGAGCGCCCCATTCGGCTCTCTCACAATGTCTAATGACTACTGAGGTCATTGATGTGGAGTACCTGGCAGTAGGTGGCAGCAAGATGCACCTAATATGAAAAACGTATGTTTTTGGGTGTGACCGGATATTTTTGATCGCGTAGTGTATCTTGAAAGGTGGGAAGCAAAACAAGAGGATAGTAGGCGAGTCTGAGGGAATTAGGTTAGGGAATGAGTAATACTAATGTAATAGATGAGTTTTGCTATTTTGGCAGTAAAATAATTTATTATGACCGGCAAAGTAAGGATATTTAATGTAGACTGGCGACGGCAAGAAAAGCGTTTCTGAAGAATACAATTATGTTGACAGTGAATATAAATTTAAGGTTTCGGAATTCTGTTCTGAAGGAATTTTTCTGGTATGTGCCCTGTACAGAAATGAATCTTGGAAAATGAGAAGAGAACAGAAGCTTTTGAATTGCGGTACTACAGGGGAACGTTGGAGATTAAGCGGGTAGATCGCCGGCCGCGGTGGTCTAGCGGTTCTGGCGCTGGAGTCCGGAACCGCGGGACTGCTACAGTCGCAGGTTCGAATCCTGCCTCGGGCATGGATGTGTGTGATGTCCTTAGGTTAGTTAGGTTTAAGTAGTTCTAAGTTCTAGGGGACTGATGACCATAGATGTTAAGTCCCATAGTGCTCAGAGCCATTTGAACCATTTTAAGCGGGTAGGTCACATAAAGAACCTAATGAGGAGGTACTGAACAGAGATTTGTGACATAGCTTGACTAAAAGAAGAGATAAGTTGGTAGGACACATTCTAAGACATCGAGGAATCGTCGATTTAGTATTGGGGGGGAGGGGGAGGGGGGGAGTAAAAGTTATAGATGGTGACCAAGAGACGAGAACAGTAAGCAAGTTCAAATGAATGTGGCTTGCAGCAGTTATTCAGAGATGAAGAGGCTTGCACAGCATTGAGTGGTGTGGAGAGCTCCATGAAACCAGCCTTCGGACAGAAGACAACAATCATATTCGAGCGTGGGAGTATTAAGTGGGAATGTCTGTATGGACTGTTGCCACGTGCTGTGTGAACATCATCACAGTAACCACAGAAATTTTGAAAAATTAGCGGTGATCGAGCAAAAACTAATGAATAAATGTAGGTGGTGTGTGAGAAAAATAATGAGACAGATCTTCTATTTAACAACTTTTTTATTTTGTTCAAACAACAATATTGTCTACTTCGAAGTAGTACCGGCGGAGTCGTCGTTCCTAGTCTTGGTAGCAGCTCTGAAAGGCATCAACTGGTAGAGCCTTTAACATGTCGCTCACATTTTTTGACTGTTCTTCGGAGTCTCAGAACGACGTCCTTTTAAGACATTTTTCATTTTCAGGAAAAGAAAAAACTCACAGGGACTCAGATCAGGTGGTCAGGGCGTCTGTGGATCAACATAAATGCCTTTTGTGGTCAAAAATTCCGTGATGGAAGTGGCTGTGTGGCATGTGGGATTGTCTTTAAGCAGTATCCACGTGTCTGCAATGTCCAGCCTCACTAGATTCATGCACCTTTCAAGGGCATCTATGTAAAACACTCGGTTGACAGTTTGTCCTGGAGGAACAAATTCTTTATGCGCGATACACCTGCTGCCGAAACAGTAAATCAGCATTGTTTCGATCTCTAATTTGCTCATCCGAGCTTTTTTTTGATCAAGGAGACGTCTCAGTGTGCTTGGTCTTTGGATCTACTAAAAAATCCAGAATTACACGACTGAATCATTTGTCGTCATCGGCAATCCTCTCACGTACTTCAAGCAGACCTTTGTTTGATTGTCTTTCTACTCATCTGTGAGGTTTCTTGGCACCATTTTGGTTTAACCATTCGCATGTGCAAATCTTGGGTCAAAATTTGAGGTGCAGTGAAAGTGTTTAACAGCTCACTCATCCTTATTCTTAAATGTCGGCCTGATCTCACGATAGCACGCACACCTCCGACGATTTCGTCGGTTTTTGAAGATGAAGGTTTCACTGAGTGAGGTTCATCACAACATGTTCTCTGCCTTGCAAAAATGATTTACGCCAGCGACAAACTTGTGCTTTCAGTAAGAAACTTTTTTATTCAGTTGATACACCCGATCAAATTTCCAGAAACGGACACTACTCGCTTCTTGTTTTAGCCCATTCTGCTGGATTGCTTGTCCCAGGTATTCTTCCAATCTTCCCATGAATTTTGGCCCATCAGTGAGTTCATCATGTAATTCACCTTCTCACTTTTCTAGTTTTTCTCTCTCTGTTTTTCCTGTAAGATGATTTATTTCCTGATTGCTAAAGTAGCCAACTCATCCGCAAAAGCCAGACAGGCAACACAGAGTCCACTGAGTTTGGGGCCCAACCGAACCTGAACTGCGCTTCCTTCTTCTTTGTTCAGCGATTTTCTCCATTCTCGAATGATACTTCTTAAGATACAATTTAAAAAAAGCGGATTAAGTCCATATTTTGATCTGAAGTCAGTCTTTGTCCCAAAGGACTCTAAAATTTTGCTCTGTAATTTTATCTGTCTTACAGTGCTGGCAGGAGTTTCATCACTTAACTATGTAACTGCTTTTTAACCCAAGCTTTAAAGAATCAATTGTGAGACCCTGAAGTGGTACTCGGACCCCAACAACAAATGACGACTGGGCCAGGCTTACCTGAGAAGGGGAAAATATAGTTTCATACAATTATACACGCAGACTCAGTCACACTAATCAGGGAGAACTTTGTGGTCGATCAGTGGGAATAGGTTTACTAAGAGAGAGATGAGAAATTCGGCACTTCCCTTAAAATATTCTTTCGACACTATAAACTTCGGTTTCCTTTACAACAGATCCGTGGCAACTGTAATGCATGCCTATAGAAAAGATTGTTAACATCTCTCTTCGATGTACCTTCTACCTGCAACAAGAGAGAGCTTTAATTAATGTAGAGGACTAGCTGTAATCAAGACTTGTGGGTGCACTACAAACACTGCCACAAAGTTCTTCCTCATGTCATTACACAATCAAGAACAATGCACAGCGCAAAAAGAAAAAAAAATATGAAAATTCCAAGAACAAAGCATACTGACACAGACCGGTAGCACTGATCAGGAGAAAGCTGCGGAGAATTCTCAGGCGAATTTAGTAGCTGACCTTGCGGATATGACGAACGCGGAATTATCTTATTGTGACGAGGAAACTCAGTCGGACATTGAGCACGAAGGTGAAATCGTAGCAGAGTGCCGTACAGAGTCTGTTGGCACGGCAAGGCGTAGCGCCAGTGAGAGTAGAGCGTAGCAGACACACGAACAAAGCGTCACAGAGCGATGGAGTCGCGTCCGTCTAGTCCTACAGATATAAGCGGAAATTCTCAATTTGAGACCCTCATACGATTCATGCACAAAGCGGAGCGGAACAGACAAAAAGCGGTGGAGAAGAGGCAGGAGAGAGAAAAGGTAACCTCAAAGCAGATGAAGGAATTAGTCAATACGGAGTCGAAGGAGATCAGATGGTAGTTAAACAGTTTGTCGGAAGTATAGAGCAGATTAAGAAGGAAAACGTGGGAGTTAAACAATAGGTAGAATGCTTCAAGGAAACATCGACGGAGGCGCAAGAGGTCGCGAACGAGGCAAAACGCGATGCCCTGGAGGCAACATTAGTAGCCCAAGGTGCACGCAAGAACGCCTTGTTAGCTAAAGAACAACTAAAGCATGCCAAAATCGAGATGTGCGTAATCAAAAAGATTCTCTCCACGCTCCAAAAACGCGGACGGACGACCGTCCAGGAAACGCAAGAAAAGGTTATCGAGAACGTCAAGCGCATCGAGCAGACCGAAAACAAACAGGCAGAAGTATCAGAGGTCAAAGAAGAGTAGACTCGGATCACCGCACGGCAAAACGACCTACCAAAAGGTGTCCAGCAAGCGCGTCAGCGGGTTGCGCAGTTAGAACCACGGTCTGGTACGCCAGCACTCCCCCGTGATCAGGGAAGGAGGGATGAGCACGTATTACGAAATGTCGTGCGCAACATGAGGCTACGTCACCGGCACAGAGGAGAACACACCAACCATCGCAGGGCCCACGACGGAGCGCGCGCCGTCGGTGACGCAAGTATGACAGACACGAACCCGAACACAATTGTGTACGTCTTCGGCGAACGCAATCATTGCTCCGTGAATCTTACGATACAGGAAGAGGCCTTAACAGTGAACAAGGATCGTTTGGACACCGATCTATGGAGACATTTGCTGCAGAGACAAGGTAAAATTCCTTCGCGAGAAATGTCGAACCATTCGGCCACAAACATTTCTTTTCCATACAAGGTTTCCAAGTGTACACAGAGGATAGCAATACATTACATCCAAAATAGTTGGATAGCTTAGGACGATAATGTGTTACCAGAATCGTGACCACAAAATACCAGATGGAATTTATCCGCGGGCTTGTAGAGGGTTCGATCGCGAAATACACGCGCAGTGTTGCTGAGTGCTGTCGCTCATGGGCAGAATTCAAGGTTGCGTTCCGTAACACGTGTTAGTCGCAGGACACGCAAGAAAGAATCAAGCGGAAGATAATGCTGGGCAAAGATCTAGAAGCGTCAGGATTCCTTAGTCCAGTGAAGTTCTCCGAGTCGCTTGTTTAAGAACAATCGGTCTTTGGACCAGCCGTACAGTCCCAAGAAAATTATGAGGCACTGTTGCTTCAAACAACCTCTGCACTGCCAACAACTCCTCATTGAAAGATGCAACAGTTCCACTGAATGCATCAAGAGCGCGCTAGGTGAATTAAACTATTTCTACAACATGCAAAACCCAAGAGACAGGAACAGAAACAATGACCGCATTTGGCAAGACTCCTCAGAACGACAGCAAACGAAAGGGGGGAAATTATAAATCACGGGAAAACAAAAATGTGAACTGTAGAGGGAATAACCAACCACCGTGGGAGAACAAAGGTAGACGAGACATTACAACGACAATTACAATGAACGGCAAAAAGGAAACTGGAGAGAACAACAAAATCCCAACCAGTTCCAGCGGGGTACTGGAGAACTACAGCAGAAAAGAAACAACTGGGAGAGCAACAGTCGATAGCAGCAAGAAAACTAACAAGATCATAATATTCAGATTAGGCCATCCAATCCGTTGCAGAGAAAACGAATCACAAGTTTAAATAGAAACTGGTGCTCGGCTGCTGCAACACGGCTCTAAACAAAGCCGCAGGAACAGTCGGAAAGAGAACATCAGCGCGCTAGAATATGAAGACGCAACAGAGCTTCTGCATGAAGAGAAGGAAATCGTGACACGACCGGATCTACATCTTAATATTTACCGTAGGCAACATAATGTGACCGGAACTGTGGACCATGGTAGCCACGTTACGGCGTTATCGGACTCTGCATACAAGAGATGTATTGCGGAACATCACGGCCAGCACTCACGCTGAAGCAAACGAAAACCACTGGCGCACTGAGAGGAAAGTACACGGAAGCGCGGATACAAACATGGTTGATTTGAGCTGCCAAGGGCACACCTTGGAAGCGAACTTTCTGGTCGTCACTTTCCTGGCAATTGCAATAATATTCAGCATGGTTCTCCTGAACCAACATCAGGCCGTATTGGATGTCGAGGAGGGCTCAGACTATAGAAAGATGTTGTCAAGAAAATTACATTAGTTGATCTTGCAATACGGGCACAAATTCCTGCTGAATGCCTCAACCTAAATTACACTACAAAACGGGAGGAAGATAGTAATCGATTGTGGCGTGATGAGCGTTCTCGCACCGTGCAAGAACATGAACAAACTCGTAGGGAGTTACGCAATGCGATTTATAACGTGTTAGAGAGTCTAGAAAACATTCCAATGAGTGACAAGGAAGACCTGAAAGAAATGTTACTTGAAAACGCGGATGTGTTTCTGCCAAAAACGGAAGCTGTACGTAATTTTGAATATGCAATTCGAGTGCACGAGCGCACAAAATTCTTCGTGCTACCTTACCAGATCCACCCGACCTACTGTCGTAAACTTTTCTTAGCGATCAAGAGGATGCTAGGCGATGACATTATTGAACCAGCAACCACCTCCACTTACAACTACCCCCTCGCGGTAGCAGAAAAGCCCGATGGTTCAATCCGTTTGGTGCTGGATTCACGCCCACAGATGGGGAAAGTATGCCACAGACCGTTGCGTATCGGTACCAGATCGGCACAAACGTGGCAGTAGAACACGTGGCAACGGTAAAAGACACGCCGCCAAGTTTGGTTTCCGTTGATTCTCCAGAGCCACACCGCCCACCTGTCGAAGAGTGGGGGTGTGTCCTCTGCACCTGATACTGAATTTCCGCAGAACTTCACCCCCCCCCCCCTCTGCCACTCTTCCCCTCCCCCCTACGCCCCCCCCCCCCCCCACGTTGCACGTTGCCCCATGCGACAGTCGCCTTCCTACAAAGCTGCAACAAGCGGTGTTTACAACCAGAGCGTGCGGCATGGCGAAAAAAGAAACAACCAGTGAAGTGAAGGAGCAGCCTCTTTACAACAAAATTCATCCTTTGACTCTAGCATGGACTGTGATACACGACTTTAAATGTCACTTGCAGGTAACCAGCTGAATTATTTTGGTACTAACTAGATGCAGGCCTATACCTTTCTTACCTTGAATATCCCCGCCTTTCCTACTTTCCTTAATGTGGCTGCTGAACTACCTATTGGTACTGTGTAATTTTACAGAGAGAGACTGATTTAGAAGACGGACGAGGGATAAGCTGGACTTTTGTGACTTTACGTTAATTATTCTTTATCCCCCTTCAGGATCTGGCTGTTCCAAAAACCGCGCGCGTTTTTTGAATAGGATATACTTTATTTATTTCGCAAAACTCCGCAAAACTTCTGTTAGGCGGAAATTTTAATAGTGTTTTGCGTCCTGTATATCAGACCCCCAGTTTTAATTTCAGTGCGAACCTAGAAGGTTCGGTGCGCTCTGCGCAAATACGCTATGCACGGATTTGTCACTATTCCACTCTCGTCGGATATACGCAGTTTACAGCTACTTCCAACAGCAAACTCGATCGTTTTTATCTTTCCGAACTTTTATGTGGACAACTGTCAGCGATAGACGTGATACCCGCTTGTTTCACTGATGACGGTGCCGTAGCTGTAATCTTAGATCATGTGCCTCAACCAGTAAAACTGTTTTGCAGTAAACACATGGTGTGTCGTGGGGCGATCACTCTGTTTTTTTAAAATAATTGAAAAGCCACGATCGCTTCAATATCGTTTACTAGATGACCGGTTTCAGCACTCTGAAGGTGCCATCGTCGGATCTGAAACGTGGATTAACATTTATAAAACCATATGGACATCGTGGCACATGAGGCAGACCATCATTAAAGTAAAACTGCATCGCCTCCCCTGGATGTTGAACACATCTTCACTCGAGGTTATCGTTCGAGTGGTTTGGACCCGAAGCTTGGGTTCGCAGAAGGGTGGGAACACGTTACAGACTCAGGGATATCCGGTAAGTCCGTCGATATAGTATAGAGCTACGGAAATGGTCTGTCCTCATGTGATTCTGAAGAGGTGTTCTCGGGGGCACATCGGAGTGGTTGCTGGACGCTTTCGAATCTCGAATAGCAGCTGACATGTTATCATCTGGTGTGAACTCGCGGAGGAGAAAGGACTCTTCCGGCGGAATTTTTCCAGCGCCGCGCGGGGTGCTTAAGCGGTCTGGGGCGCCTTGCCACGGTCCGCGCTGCTTCGAGTCCTCGCTCGGGCATGGGTGTGTGTGTGTCACCCTTAGCGTAAGTTAGTCTAAGTTAGACTAAGTAGTGTGTAAGCTTAGCGACCGATGACCTCAGCAGTTTGGTCCCATAAGACCTTACCACAAATTAAAAAAAATTTCAGCAGAACGGAGATGGGAAGAGGAATCGTCTCACTCCTCGTCGACCTGAGTCCGTCTACGTTTGTTTTTAGGTGGACACGGTGGTGGCGCGGAAGCTACAGTGGCGAAGTCGCTACGCGAAGTTAACGGCAGAAATGCACTGGGACCGTCAAGCGATGACTCGTGTTGCCCCTCAGAAACTTGGTTAGGCACAATGGCACTCCACTAAAGTTAGCCTTTTACGATGTTCATCTACACCTACATCAAACACCATAAGCCACCTAATGGTGTGTGGCGGGGAGTACTTTTTGTATTACTAATGGGCCCTCCTACCCTGTTCTATTCGCGAAAGCACATGGGAAGAGTGATTGTCGGTAAGCCTCTGCATTGGCTCTAATTTCTCGAATTTTCTTCTCGTGGCCAATACGCGAGACATATGTGGCGGGACGCTTCCCGCAAAGCGCACTCTCGAAATTTCAATAGTAAGTGTCTCTCTGTGTGACGCACGACGCCTCTCTTGTAACGTCCGCCGGTGGAGTCTGCCGGGCACCGCCGTGACGCCCTCGCGCCGGCCACACGATCCCGTGGCGAGGCGCGCCGCTCTCCGCTGGATCTGGTCCGTCTCTTGTATCGCTCCTTTCTGGTAGGGATCCCACACAGAAGAGCAATACTCAAGAATCGGTCGAAGAAGCGTCTTTTAAGCCACTTCCTTCGTGAGTAAGCTACATTTCCTTAAGATTCTTCCGATGAATCTGAGTCTGGTATTTGTTTTATGTGGTCATTCAAAAAAAAAAAAAAAAATGGTTCAAATGGCTCTGAGCACTATGGGACTTAACATCTGAGGTCATCAGTCCTCTATAACGTAGAACTACTTAAACCTAACTAACCTAAGGACATCATACACATCCGTGCCCGAGGCAGGATTCGAACCTGCGACCGTAGCGGTCGCGCGGTTCCAGACTGAAGCGCCTAGAACCGCTCGGCCACTCCGGCCGGCTGTGGTCATTCCACTTAAGGTCGCTCTGGATAGTTACGGCAGATACTGTATCCAGCCGTTTGTCATCAATAGTATAGTTGTACAGTAGTAGGTTTCTTCCGTATGTACGCGCAATTTTTTTTTTTTTTTAGTCACCAGTCTACTGAATGGTTTGAAGCGGCCCGCCACAAATTCCTTTCCTGTGCTAACCTCTTCATCTCAGAGTAGCACTTGACTTGCAACCTACGTCCTCAATTATTTGCTTGACTTATTCCAATCTCTGTCTTCCTCTACAGTTTTTGCCATCTACAGCTCCCTCTAGTACCATGGAAGTCATTCCCTCATCTCTTAGCAGATGTCCTATCATCCTGTCTCTTCTCCTTATCAGTGTTTTCCACATATTCCTTTCCTCTCCGATTCTGCGTAGAACCTCCTCATTCCTTACCTTATCAGTCCACCTAATTTTCAACATTCGTCTGTAGCACCACATCTCAAATGCTTCGATTCTCTTCTGTTCCGGTTTTCCCACAGTCCATGTTTCACTACCATACTCCAGACGTACATCCTCAGAAATTTCTTCCTCAAATTAATGCCGGTGTTTGATATTAGTAGACTTCTCTTGGCCAGAAATGCCTTTTTTGTCATAGCGAGTCTGCCTTTGATGTCCTCCTTGCCCTGTCCGTCATTGGTTATTTTACTGCCTAGGTAGCAGAATTCCTTAACTTCATTGACTTCGTGACCATCAATCCTTATGTTAAGTTTCTCGGTGTTCTCATTTCTATTACTTCTCATTACCTTCGTCTTTCTCCGATTTACTCTCGAACTATACTGTGTACTCATTAGACTGTTCATTCCGTTCAGCAGATCATTTAATTCTTCTTCACTTTCACTCACGATAGCAATGTCATCAGCGAATCGTATCATTGATATCCTTTCACCTTGTATTTTAATTCCACTCCTGAACCTTTCTTTTATTTCCATCATTGCTTCCTCGATGTACAGATTGAAGAGTAGGGGCGAAAGGCTACAGCCTTGTCTTACACCCTTCTTAATACGAGCACTTCGTTCTTGATCGTCCACTCTTATTATTCCCTCTTGGTTGTTGTACATATTGTATATGACCCGTCCCTCCCTATAGCTTACCCCTACTTTTTTCAGAATCTCGAACAGCTTGCACCATTTTATATTGTCGAACGCTTTTTCCAGGTCGACAAATCCCATGAAAGTATCTTGATTTTTCTTTAGCCTTGCTTCCATTATTAGCCGTAACGTCAGAATTGCCTCTCTCGTCCCTTTACTTTTCCTAAAGCCAAACTGATCTTTACCTAGCGCATTCTCAATTTTCTTTTCAATTCTTCTGTATATTATTCTTGTAAGCAGCTTCGATGCATGAGCTGTTAAGCTGATTGTGCGATAATTCTCGCACTTGTCGGCTCTTGCCGTCTTCGGAATTGTGTGGATGATGCTTTTCCGAAAGTCACATGGTATATCGCCAGATTCATATATTCTACACACCAACGTGAATAGTCGTTTTGTTGCCACTTCCCCCAATGATTTTAGAAATTCTGATGGAATGTTATCTATTCCTTCTGCCTTACTTGACCGTAAGTCCTCCAAAGCTCTTTTAAATTCCGATTCTAATACTGGATCCCCTATCTCTTCTAAATCGACTCCTGTTTCTTCTTCTATCACAGCAGATAAATCTTCACCCTCATAGAGGCTTCCAATGTATTCTTTCCACCTATCTGCTCTCTCCTCTGCATTTAACAGTGGAATTCCCGTTGCACTCTTAATGTTACCACCGTTGCTTTTAATGTCACCAAAGGTTGTTTTGACTTTCCTTTATGCTGAGTCTGTCCTTCCGACAATCATATCTTTTTCGATGTCTTCACATTTTTCCTGCAGCCATTTCGTCTTAGCTTCCCTGCACTTCCTATTTATTTCATTTCTCAGTGACTTGTATTTCTGTATTCCTGATTTTCCCGGAACATGTTTTTACTTCCTCCTTTCATCAATCAACTGAAGTATTTCTTCTGTTACCCATGGTTTCTTCGCAGCTACCTTCTTTGCACCTATGTTTTCCTTCCCAACTTCTGTTATGGCCCTTTTTAGAGATGTCCATTCCTCTTCAACTGTACTGCCTACTGCGCTATTCCTTACTGCTGTATCTATAGCGTTAGAGAACTTCAAACGTATCTCGTCATTCCTTAGTACTTCGGTATCCCACTTCTTTGCGTATTGATTCTTGTTACATTTATTTACGTTCAGGGTCAACTGCCAGAGCTTGCACCATTCATCAATTCTCTGGAGGTCATTCCGCAAATCGTTACTATCTTCTGCCATTGCTATTTTGTTATAGACAGTCGCATCATCTGCGAACACCCTTAAAGAGCATCCGATGCTTTCTAATAGATCATATATATATATATATATAATAAATAGAAACGGCCCTGTGACACTTTCTTGGGTACTCTGGAAACTACCTTTACATCTGTCAATTTTCTTCCGTTATGTCCGACGTGTTGAGTTCTCTGTGGAAGGATGTCTTGGACCCAGTCGCAAATCTGCTCTGATATTCGATAAGCTCGTATTTTTTTCACAAAACGGCAGTTTTGGGCGGTATCATACGCCTTCCTGAAGTCGAGGAACATGGCATCAGCTTGAGCTCCGTCGTGTACGGCGCTGTGGATCTCATGGGGGAAAAGAGCTGAGCTGAGATTCGTAGGATCAGTGTTTCCGGAATCCATGTTGATTTTTATAGAGGAGATTTTCATTCTCCAAAAACGTCATAATTCTTGAGCGTAGAACATGCTCCATAATTCTACAACAGGCTGACGTCAACGATATAGGTCAACAACTGTGCGAATCTGTCCTGCGGACCTTCCAGTCCTATGGACCTCCCAGTCGCTAGGTACCCTTCTTTGTTCAGGTGATGTACGAGAAATTAGTGCTAGAAAGGGAGTGAATTATTTAGCATAATCTTTGTAGAATCTTATAAGTATCTCACCTGGTCCTGACGCTTCTCCACCACTAAGCGATTGTAGTTGTACTTCTGTTCCGCAATCGGTTATCCCTTTATCTCCCATTCCGACGTCCGTACGGCGATTGGGGGGACGGACAGTGTTACGACCTTCCGACGTGAAACTGTTCGGAAAACCGAATTCAGTATTCCGGCCTTCACTCTGTTGTCTTCAGTTTCGGTGCCAGCATGGTCAATGAGTGAATAAATAGATGATTTTGACACTGTTATTGATTTTACTTACGACCAAAACCTCTTAGGGTTTTTACTCGAGTCGGTTGACAAAGTTTTATTTTCAAAGTCATTGAACGCTTCTCTCATTGCTCAACTTACGCTCATTTTCGCTTCGTTCAGCATTTGTTTGTCAGCTAAGTTTTTAATTCTCTTGAATCTGGAATGAAGTTCTCTTTGTTTACACGGCTATTACACCATGGTGGGTCTTTCCCATCCCTTAAGACATTACTCAGAACATACTTGTCTAGGGCATATTGCACGATGCCTTTGAATTTTTGTCATTTGTTTGTCCCCATCACCGAATATCTGATGCTGACTGGTCAGATACTCTTAAATTTGTATCTTGTCACTTGCCAACCAAAAATATGTTCATAGTTTCTTAACATTCTTCGTAAGACCGGTTGTCACAGATGCTATCACAGACTTTTGATCGTAAGTGTATTTTAAGATCACGACACGATCTGGGTAATTTATGTGGAGGTGTCCACTCTTATCACATATAAAACAGATCCTTTTTTGTTGTGTATAAATTATATGTACCCAGTATGCATATACTTGCAAATGAGATGAGATATTCCGTTTGACCACCATGTCCACTGATCGAACACCACTATAAATTTGTAAACTGTGTTGAGCGGACCAGCATTCCCAGCGCATATTCCGTATGTAAACTGTGTTGAGCGGACCACCGTTTCCGTCGCATATTCCGTATGTCCCCAAACAGAGGCAGGGCAGTCTTGAGGAAGCTGTCATCAACTTCGGGCACAAGGTTAAACACCTTAACATTCGTATATTCCCCTCCACGTTCGCCAGAGTAGCCATACTCTTGGATCCATCGCGATGAATGTGTTGGCCGTGCTGCAAAAGGAGCCTGTCAACCTGAAGTTGGTCTAGAAATTTAACGTAAAACACACACGATTCAGAATCGAAATAAGCATGTGAGCCTGCTTTGAAGTCGCCTTGACCGTGTCTGCAAGCCAATCATGGATTTCTAACGGACTTGGCTGCACATGCCGTGTGGATTTCTCAAAAATAAAACTGCCAGTACCTGTACGTGGAATGTTCCTGGGAGCCACTGCCGTCATCATGACGCAAGACAACGCCACGTCCGAATTGAGTCACAAACACGAGAGGCTGAGAGACAAACAACGATGCGACGTACCAAGGGCACACACGACACTGAGGGAGAACAGGGGAGCTCTCGCAGCGCTAAAAGAGCGGCGGTAACGGGCAGAACCAGCACCTTCTGATGCACAGGCCTCGCGGCGGAACTGTGACGCCATCAGCGCTAGACTAACGCCTTCTGCCGCTGCAGGACAGCCTGTGCGCTAGAGCCGGTGAACGAGTATTTCTTTCGTGAAACCATAACAAATCCACTGATCGTTAAATTTGCCCTTTACAGAGAAATTGTGCCGCCCTTGTATGATATCGCGCGCAATGTGGCACACTGATTACAACACATAGTGATCTCCTTCTGTTGTGTTTAAAATCGTATGCAAAATCTGACTTACTTGTTAAGAAAAACGTCGCTACAGAAACCTAGATCCATTAGTCAGTAAATGACACTAACGGAGATACTTCGTAACGGTTAACAGACAGGATGACGTAATTATTGTAGTGATCATAAGTTTATTACTGGGACAAAAATGTAATTCACTGCGGCATGAATGGCTCATCAATGATCGCATAGATATTGGAGATATTGTCACAGTGAAAAGTTTAATTACAAACGCTCATTTAACCAATGCAAAAGCGTGAAATAAGACTCATTTGTGGTCTAAATTCAAGAACATAATGTATAAATCTACTCAAAGAACTGGGTATTCTAACCACTGCTTCTAAGTATATTTATTCCTTAATGCAATTTGTTGCAAACAATATGTTTCTACTTCCAACCAATAGCTCAATACATTGTACCAATACTAGGAATAAGAACAATCTACATAAAGACCTAAAATCACTTACCTTGGTCCAATATTCAGGAATACAATTTTCAATAAATTACCAGCAACCATTAAAAAGTTGATTTAAGATAAAGCACAGGTTGAAAAGCTTCTTGGTACGTGTGATTTTTTTTTTTTTAACACGGACTGTTAGAACAGCTGAAGTAAATATGTCTGTTAGATTTAAGCTCTGACAGCTCTTGGCCACAACAGTCAAGAATAGGTAATTTGTGTACGATATATTTAATAAAAGTGTATAATTATGTTTCGCTCTGACTGTGTACATTCTGTAGATATTAGCAGTTTCAGTTTACTGTAAAGTATCTGGATATCTTGACAATCTACTCGCAAAATGATCAGGGAAGTGAGTATTACATTAAAGTGTCCTATGTTTTTATGTTATACGTTCTGACATGTCCCCCACCCATGAGACTCATATCATTTTTGAGTCTACAGTACAAAAACTGAATCTACTCTAACCTTTAACCCACAAAGCAAAATCAGGGATTTTGTAAGTTTGACACTTTTGTCTGTCTCTCTCATCAAAACTCTCAAATATGTAACAGAATATTCTTGATAATGATATGACATCATTGTAAATAGAATATAGGCCTAATTTTATGCACATTCATTTTAAGCACTGCAGCTACACACATCAAGTAGGGAAAAGTAGGAATTAGGAGAGAATGACAAACGTAAATGTTTGTTAACCTGTCACAAAATTTATTCTAAACTACTTTACAGTTGACAGTTTTCTCTTTTTCATTTTACTGCCAATATGGCTGTCATTTTTTAACATAATTATTGAGAAATATATTACATGCTACTTTTACTACAGACTGAGGAATTTTGTCATCAGTGTGATCTACCTGACTACAAGAAAACTCCCTTAGGAAAAAGTCTTCCCTTCTAATTACATCAACAGCTAATCTTATAACTAGATTTCTCTGGGATGTACATCTCATGAAGAAGAGCTCTGTTCTCCAGACACCAAGTTTTTAACAATCAAATAAGAGAAAATAACACCTTTAATGACATTATTACGGCAATACAATCCACCTCTATCTACCTTTCTTATAAGTTAATAGCTTTCATCACTTTCTATTACTGATAATGTTTTATCAAGCACTAAGTATGTTTTACATGTTTCACACCTCTGCTTCTTAAGAACAGCTCTGGCACAGTATCCAGACAAGTATGTGAAAACAGGCAAGTATTCCTGAACAGACTGAACTTGTTCTTCACTGAAATCCATTATGCTCTCGAAGTTTGATGGTGGTGGTAAGGTAATATCATATACACAATCACTTTCAAAAGAATCTAAATCTATGCCAACTACACCAAGAGCAGAGGACGAAATTTTCAAGGAAAGCAGAGTATGAATTCTTAGCTTGGTTTCAATTTCAAATACCTGTCTCAAAGGTACCAAATACTGAGATCCTGCCATTGTTCGATATTTTTCAAATCTTGCTTCTAGAACATCTGTCTGAACCTTACCTGGCAAAAGATATTTAAAATTCAGTTCCTCAGTGCAATACTTGCTCAGTTCTAGAAGGGCAAGAGTGGTATGTGATATGGCCAAATGTGTATGACTGGATAATACAAATGTACTATCAGAAATATGTTTCCATTTATCCAGCCATGATAGAAATCTTTCTAAATATCTGAAATTCTCATTACTTGTGCTCGAGAGTAGTTTCAGCATTGCATCCTTGAAAGGGATATCTTTACCAGGTGAGCTAACATTAACAATGTTCCACCATGTACAAATTAAATTAATGAATTTAGCAGTGCTCTCAAAACTTTCAATATGATGATGTTCCCCCAAGGCTAGCAAACCTTGGACAGTCATCTCTTTGAAAACATTAAGTACAAGTTTGACATTTTGTCACTCCACGTTACTTGGAAAAAGAGACTTTAAATTAAGCTTATTGGCAAATTTTACTATCTGTGTACACTCTATGTCATGAAGTTTTTTAACTGAAGAGAATCTGGCCATACACAGCTGTGTATTTTCTGAATCTGTTTCAAACTGGGGGTACATAATTGTCTGATCAGGATCTTTTTTATTAATCCAATCGTTTCTGACACATTTTATAATGTGAACAGAATCTAAAGCATAAAAAAGAGGATCAGTGTCATCACAGGGGTGTTTGTACACAACTGACAGTTGAGGAGGGGAAGCAAAGAATGACATTGCCCTTCTGTTAACTGAACTGTTGTCACTAACAACACAGACTACCTTAAAACCTATTGCATGCAGTCCGGAAATTGTTTTCTTTATTACAGTGAAAAGTCCTTCACCATTTATATTTTTTCTGGAAGAATGTGGACTACATCTTTATATGAAGACAACAAACTCTGTATCATAAAAACCTGAGCACTAGTTGCCACATTTTTAGAATTGAATGGAGCACCCAAAATGTTACCTCCTGTGAAGTCTAAATAAGGTTTCAAGTGTATTTCATCTAACATTAGTGAAACAACATGATCTGATTCACAAAGAAACTGGAATTTATGTTTTATATACATCAGAAAATTGCCACCTAGCTGCTCAGCTCCTGGGTTTGTTTGAAAATGTGAACAGATTTCATGCAGGGTATTAGAATGAGCACAAGATACTGTGTACTTCTTATAAACTTGTAAGCATGTGGTGATATTGAAAATAGAATACTACAAAATATAATAGAGTCTGTTGAGTATCTGTAATGGCTCTTGTGGACTCCCATTAGATTCAATTGCTCACATATAAATTTTATTTTGTTACTTTCACTCTCTTCAAAATGTTTTACCATATCTTTGAAATAATCAGTAACGAATAGCAAGTGGTCTTTTCCAGTGCTACTATTGTTTTTCCTAGTAAAGTTGTCCAAGTTATCAATAATGCTAATTAAGTAATTTAAATGGTTCATAGTTAAAGGGAACTTTCTTGTACCAAGTTTTGAGATTACACTCTCACCTTCGTATAAAGACATACTCAGGTCAGTAGTCACCACAACAGAACACAAAAGTTTAGGAATACCTTTGACGTCTATTAGAACAAAAGTTATGGAACTTTCTGACTTTATCAGATGCCAGTCATTAGGCAATTTGATACCCACTAAACACTTAACAAAACCATTAAAGTCCACAAAATGTCTTTCCTGTTCATACTGAGCATGAGTTGCTGCACTCGCTGCAATAGCTATTTCTAAGTATCTATTTTCTAGACGCTTTCGTCTCTCATCTCCACTTTCCATCGAACAAGAAGCTGACGAAAGATACTTCGGACAGTTAGGCAGAATGGATGGTATGGCTCCTGTTTTAAGGCGAGGTTTTGGAAGTGGCACAGAATATTTCATCCCTGTGGAACTGTCGAAATATTCACTATGTTTCAGAATGAGGTCTTGAGTGAAGTGGAGCTCGCAGACCTTGAAATAATGAGAAAATCTTTTATCAGCTACATGTAATAATCCCGAGGGGAACTGATGGGATTAGTGTCAGTTATCTTCAGATCAAATCGATTATTGTTCACTCGGTATTTCAGGTTAAAAGGCTAAAGCTATTCTTGCATAAGTAAATCACAACTTTCCAGTGACTCAGTAATGTATGTAATGTAGTTGATCTTCTATAGAAGGGCATCAAATCAATCGAATCCACGTTGTTAATGAACATCTAAAGAGCGTGCTACTTAAATACGTGATTAGTTGCTCCCGCTCTCTAAATTAAAGAACACACACCCTGAGACAATCTAACTGAATTGTAAAGAACCTGAGCTTACCTTCGAATTCTGTGTAACCTGGAAATTTTCACGATGTATTGCAGATATCCATTTCTGCTGTAGTTCAGTGCTTTTTGGAAAAGAAAACACCGCTACTCGTGGCCCATTTTCGTAATTTCCTCTGCAACGTGGAATACAACACTTATACACCATTTCGAACGATTAAATCAAATCTCAGAGTTAAACGGAGATGTAATTTCGACGAATCAATCACTATACTTTGAAAGTAAACGGGACACAAATTTTGTTTTCCGGGTACGTTAGCCAACATAAACACAGAATTTAGAGTTGCTTATAAAGGTAAATCCACACAAATTAAGCACAGCATCTCACGGTGCAGATTTCTTATCACGGTTGGCAGAACCTACCTGGCCGACGCGCCAAGCAGGGAAGTCACCCGGACGCAGTGTTGCCACGCGGACGCAGTGTCTATCGCAGTTGCGCGGACTGTTTCTGGAAGGCTCTCGGCCAGCCCGCCTAGCGCCGCCTGTCCATAGTTGCCGCCCATGTCCTCTTTGCTCGCTACTTTTACATAACTGTACATCTGCACTTAAAATGGCGGATTCATTGCCCATCGAGTGCACGGTGCCTGTTCTTCCGGACATGTCCGAAGCAACAGACACCACATGGAATCCACAGCTGTGATACATATTATGTTAATTTGTAAGTAGGCTGTTTAGATTTTTATATGGGTAATGCCACGAAGCGCTCTGTATGAAAATCACTGGCTGTGCTGTGTGCAGTCTGTGGCTAGTTTGCATTGTTGTCTGCCATTGTTGTCATGAACTGCTATAGCTGGATGTTAACAGCGCGTAGCGTTGCGCAGTTGGAGGTGAGCCGCCAGCAGTGGTGGATGTGGGGAGAGAGATGGCGGAGTTTTGAAAAATGTCATGAACTGCTGTATATATTATGAATCTTGAGGTAAATACATTGTTTGTTCTCTATTAGAATCTTTCATTTGCTAAGACTATCAGTAGTTAGTGCCTTCCGTAGTTTGTATCTTTTATTTAGCTGGCAGTAGTGGCACTCGCTGTATTGCAGTAGTTCGAGCAACGAAGATTTTTGTGAGGTAAGTGATTTGTGAAAGGTATAGTTTAATGTTTGTCAGGGCCATTCTTTTGCAGGGATTTTTGATAGTCAGATTGCGTTGCGCTAAAATTATTGTGTGCCAGGTTAAGCACAGTCTTGTATAAATGGTTCTAAAGGGGACGTTCCATGTATAAATGGTTCTAAGGGGACGTTTCAAATTGAAGGTGGAGGGAAGAGAAAGGAAATCAAAGGACTTGATGCGGAATTAGCGGCGATATGTGAAAATATGTGCTGGCCCGGGATTTTAAACCGGGACCTCCTGCTTACTAGGCAGTCCCATTAACCACTGCTCCATCTGGACGCAGTGTTTATGACAGCTGCGCAGACGTCTCGGCCTCACGCATTCCCACCTAGTGCCGCCTGCCCACAGTCCCCGCCCGCGTCCTCCGTGCTCGCTGCTCTGAGATTCCCACGGGAGGTCAGATGCAGTCGAGCATCCACACTGAAGGTGTTGGATTGACTGCACACTGACACCAATAAATTACGTGGATGGATGGCGTTTGTTCTTTCAGACATGTCTGACACACCCATAACGTATCAGTCGTCTACACGAAGCTGTTGCAATAGTCCATGCACTTGGACAGTTAGAACATCCATTTTAACATCCGCCAGGTCCAATTTAGACCGTATAGCCATATAATTTTTGCATTTGCTCGAAATGGTTTCCAGCGCTTCCATGACACTTTCTTCAGTATGCCTCTTACTCTCAGAGTATTACTTCTACGAGGAGTGTTCAATAAGTAATGCAACACATTTTTTCTCGCCCAATTTCAGTTGAAAAAATGCGAAATTCGTTGAGAGATAACGTGGAAAATTCTCGTTTCAGCCCCCACAGTTTCATGAAGTTCCAATACGTGGCGGTATTATATGTAACCTCCAAAAAGTCGTCTGTAATGGACGTGCATTTCAAGCAGAAAGCTGTTGCTGAGTTTCTTCTGGCGAAAAACCAGAGCAACGTAAATATTCAGAAGCGCTTGTGGGATGTCTATGAAGACCTGGGAGATAAAAAAAAAGCATGACGAGTCGTTGGGCAAGGCGTGTGTCACAAGGTCGTGCAGAACCTGTCCGATCTCCCGTGTGCCGGCCCGCCGCATACAGCTGTCTCTCCTGCAGTGTTGGAATGTGCCGACAGTCTCATTTGAAGTGACCAACAGACCACAGTCAAACACCTCACTGCACCACTGGACGTCTCTGTTCGTAATGCTGATACCCTCGCCCACCAGTTGGGGTATACAAAGGTGTAAGCCCACTGTGTTCCTTACTGCCATAGAAGACCATATATAGCAACGAAGGACTATCTGTGTGGAGGTGCTTGCATGTTAAGAGGCTGATCGTGGCAACTTTTGTTCAATATTGTCGCAGGTGATGAAACATGGGTTCACCACTTCGAACTGCAAACAAAACAGCATTCGATGGAGTGGTGGCACTGACGAAAAAGTTCACAGCCGCGCCCTCAGCTGGTAAACCCATGGCGAGGGTCTTCTGGGAGGGGGGAGTGGGGGGGGGTAATCGATTTGATATGTTCACTTGTGGAGCAACGACAACTCTCTAGTGGATTGTGCAAACCCTCAAGAAACTGACCTTCCGACTTCCGTCTATTTGCCCCAGTGAGGGACGCACTCCACAGGAAACAGTAGGTATGTGGATGCCGGGGAGGTTACTGACGCAGCGAGGCGTTGGCTGTGACGTCGACCAGCAGAGCGGTGCTGTGCGGGCACACAAGCCCTCCTAGAAGGCTGTCACGTTTAACGGAGATTATGTCCAAAAATGAGCTTTCGTAGCCAAAGAGTGAGGAACAATATGATGTGTTGGATTCCTAAATAAAGCCACCCTGCTATTACAAAAAATGTCTTGCAATACAGGTAGACTAGTACACTCCTTGAAA
This sequence comes from Schistocerca cancellata, assembly GCF_023864275.1. Classification (NCBI taxonomy): domain Eukaryota; kingdom Metazoa; phylum Arthropoda; class Insecta; order Orthoptera; family Acrididae; genus Schistocerca; species Schistocerca cancellata. The sequence continues at coordinate 221,817 of NW_026047102.1, forward strand.
TGGAAAAAAGAACACATTGACACCGGTGTGTCAGACCCACCATACTTCCTCCGGACACTGCGAGAGGCTGTACAAGCAATGATCACACGCACGGCACAGCGGACACACCAGGAACCGCGGTGTTGGCCGTCGAATGGCGCTAGCTGCGCAGCATTTGTGCACCGCCGCCGTCAGTGTCAGCCACTTTGCCGTGGCATACGGAGCTCCATCGCAGTCTTTAACACTGGTAGCATGCCGCGACAGCGTGGACGTGAACCGTATGTGCAGTTGACGAACTTTGAGCGAGGGCGTATAGTGGGCATGCGGGAGGCCGGGTGGACGTACCGCGAATTGCTCAACACGTGGGGCGTGAGGTCTCCACAGTACATCGATGTTGTCGCCAGTGGTCGGCGGAAGGTGCACGTGCCCGTCGACCTGGGACCGGACCGCAGCGACGCACGGATGCACGCCAAGACCGTAGGATCCTACGCAGTGCCGTAGGGGACCGCACCGCCACTTCCCAGCAAATTAGGGACACTGTTGCTCCTGGGGTATCGGCGAGGACCATTCGCAACCGTCTCCATGAAGCTGGGCTACGGTCCCGCACACCGTTAGGCCGTCTTCCGCTCACATCCCAACATCGTGCAGCCCGCCTCCAGTGGTGTCGCGACAGGCGCGAATGGAGGGACGAATGGGGACGTGTCGTCTTCAGCGATGAGAGTCGCTTCTGCCTTGGTGCCAATGATGGTCGTATGCGTGTTTGGCGCCGTGCAGGTGAGCGCCACAATCAGGACTGCATACGACCGAGGCACACAGGGCCAACACCTGGCATCATGGTGTGGGGAGCGATCTCCTACACTGGCCGTACACCACTGGTGATCGTCGAGGGGACACTGAATAGTGCACGGTACATCCAAACCGTCATCGAACCCATCGTTCTACCATTCCTAGACCGGCAAGGGAACTTGCTGTTCCAACAGGGCAATGCACGTCCGCATGTATCCCGTGCCACCCAACGTGCTCTAGAAGGTGTAAGTCAACTACCCTGGCCAGCAAGATCTCCGGATCTGTCCCCCATTGAGTATGTTTGGGACTGGATGAAGCGTCGTCTCACGCGGTCTGCACGTCCAGCGCGAACGCTGGTCCAACTGAGGCGCCAGGTGGAAATGGCATGGCAAGCCATTCCACAGGACTACATCCAGCATCTCTACGATCGTCTCCATGGGAGAATAGCAGCCTGCATTGCTGCGAAAGGTGGATATACACTGTACTAGTGCCGACATTGTGCATGCTCTGTTGCCTGTGTCTGTGTGCCTGTGGTTCTGTCAGTGTGATCATGTGATGTATCTGACCCCAGGAATGTGTCAATAAAGTTTCCCCTTCCTGGGACAATGAATTCACGGTGTTCTTATTTCAATTTCCAGGAGTGTATGTGTAGGAGATATGGTAGTTTCATCTCGACACTGCGTCTCTAAGATGTATCACCTTTCCTCTATTAATGCTCACATATGTGGTGTCATCTCTCTCTTATATTTAGTACTTACATTAAAGCCTCACAGACTCTGTCGCAAATTTCTATCGTGTCCTCTGAACACTGCGTTTTGTATGTGTAGGTCAGCCTTTTCTGACATGCTTTAATTGGATTCTGATATTGTAGAACATTGTAAAGCACTTGTTAATGGATGATACTCTGTGACACAGCGTTAACAACAGTATCCCGGAGGGATGAAATCGCGTTTTCTAATCCTGTAGAAGAATTTCTATATCGACAAACGGTAGTATTATGCAGACTCTTGTCCAACAGTTCGAAGTCACGAAACTACAAAAAAAAAAAAAAAAAAAAATGGTTCAAATGGCTCTGAGCACTATGGACTTACACATCTGAGGTCATCAGTCCCATAGAACTTAGAACTACTTAAACCTAACTAATATAAGGACATCACACACATCCATGCCCGAGGCAGGATTCGAACCTGCGACCGTAGCGGTCGCGCGGTTCCAGACTGAAGCGCACAGATCCGTTCGGTCACATTGGCCGGCACCAAACTACATTAGGGTTTCTTAACGTTCATCAGTTTTGTCGAAGAAAGTAGTAAGATCACAATGTATTCGTATTAAATGTTGATCTAAGTGTGCTTGATGTAGCAAAAAAAGATTGTTGTATTTCAACAATAGAGCTTTTTGAAAATGTATGTGGTGGTTATGTTTAACGACCATTTGTTTTGTTAAAGTGGTTAACTTACATGTTAACTATATGGAAACCGATTACACAGACTCCAACGCTATTTACGGTTCGTTAGCCAACATACCAAATTTATGAACTGCCCTGACTAAAAGAGAAGAGATTGTTAATCTACAGTTAATAATGACAGTGTTTAGCCCCACACAAAGCAACGTTAAAAGAGTTAAAACAAGTGACAGATACAAATCCTACGACTGAAGTGGGATCAAAAACTGGTCCTTCTGATCCTTATCTAACGCTTCCTAGCTACTATAGCTGGAAGCTATTAATAGCTACAAATCAATCTGATCTGTATGCTGCCATCACAGAACTAATGTAGAACTGTCTTACAGCTTCGCAGGATAACGGTCACATTGCAATGCGAATACATTGTGCTTATCAGGTGGTATGTGGTGCAGAAGCAGCTGTCGGGCTAGTGGTAGAGGTATACTCGCAGCCTTCAGCAGCACTCGCTCTCGATTTGCATTGTGGTGACAGCCTCATATCTGCACATCGATGGGTGTTACGAAAACGTTGCTACACACACGTGAAAGATGGGGAGCTGAGCAGACGCAAGTTGCTTATTGTAATATGCAAGTATGATGGGGGTACTCTCCAGCACACACCGTGCAGTGGCACCAGATTCTCGGTACAGTTCACACTAGCAGCATCTGCGAAGAGCTTTATGGAGCACACGCACTATGTTATCTACTGTAAATACACAAATCAAAAAAAAGTTTTGCGTCACCTCGGCTCCAACACTCCCAGAACCTGTACAGAAAATTGAAATAGAGAGCAACATAAAAATCATTTCCGCCCTTCTTATTGCTCATGAAAACCAACAATTGCATGTTGTACCACAATACAGAGAGACCTTCAGAGGTGGTGGTCCAGATTGCTGTACATGCCGGTAGCTCTAATACCCAGTAGCACGTCCTCTTGCATTGATGCATGCCTGTATTCCTCGTGGCATACTATCCATAACTTCATGAACGCACTGTTGGTCCTGACTGTCCCACTCCTCATTGGCAATTCGGCGTAGATCCCTCAGAGTGGTTGGTGGATCACATCATACATAAACAAAAAAAATGTTCAAATGTGTGTGAAATCTTATGGGACTTAACTGCTAAGGTCATCAGTCCCTAAGCTTACACACTACTCAACCTAAATTATCCTAAGGACAAACACACACACCCATGCCCGACGGAGGATCGAACCTCCGACGTGACCAGCCGCTCAGTCCAGGACTGCAGCGCCCTAGACAGCTCGGCTAATCCCACGCGGCATATATAAACAGCCCTTTTCAAACTATCCCATGCATTATCAAAATATCCACGGGTGTGCTGCCGGTCTATAGTGTCCAACGGGCACAATATTTCGGCGATCATACATGTCGCCATCATCAGGTGAACTGACGGACTGAGCTCCTGTGAACGTGCCGGCACGGAGATCCGTACGCTATGGCTGCTCAGAGGGAACTGGGTTCGGTCGCGGCGGCGGCCGATTTAAATACCCTCCGCCCGATGCGCGCTCCCTCCGCCGTCCGCGCCCCGCACCACGGTCGCGCGGTGGAACAGATTGCGACGGCGTCTGAGATGCCGTCGGTGTGATGGCTCTGTCCGCCGTGGTCGTCACAACTATACGTTTGCTCGATTTACTCTCGATTAACCCAATCGCTGGTTCCTAAGCCTTGCTAAGATTATAGCCACAGTCGCGGTTTATGAGGTCGTCATTGGTGCGAATTTCGATGGCCTCTCTAACAACGCTGCCCCAGTATCTCGACGTCTGTACCAGAATCCTCGTGCGGTCATACTCCATGGCGTGATTTTCCGACAAACAATGTTCAGCGACCGCCGATTGCTCGGATACATCAGTCGAGTGTGCCTCTGGTGTTCACGGCATCGATCCTCGACGGTACGCATCGTCTGACCAATATACGACTTGCCACATTGACACGGAATCTGGTACACGCCGGCCTTCCTCAAACCGAGGTCATCTTTGGCGCTCCCCACCAGTGCACGAGTTTTATTTGGAGGACAAAACACAGTTCCGACCTGGTGTTTCTTCAGAATGCGGGCGATTTTCCCCGAGAGTGCGCCTGTGTATGGGATAAATGCATCCATAGTGGAGACTGAAACGGAGGGTAAATTACCTTTCCTTGACGTCTTGGTCAAGAGAAGGGCTGACAGCACCCTAGGTCATGGGGTGTATCGGAAGACAACGCACACTGATCTGTATTTGCACGCAGACAGCGTGCACCCTTCACAGAGGAACGGGGTACTTAAAACTCTAATACATAGGGCGCGCACTATCTCTGACGCAGAGAGTCTACCCCAGGAATTGGAATACCTGAGAACTGTATTTCGAAAGAATGGGTACTCAGAGTGGCAGATTCAACGTGCTCTCCGCCCAACCACTGCAGCACAACCTGTTGAGATGGATGAAGTCACGAGGGAGGACTCGCTTCCCACGCCCGGGTTCCCGGGTTCGATTCCCGGCGGGTTCAGGGATTTTCTCTGCCTCGTGATGACTGGGTGTTGTGTGCTGTCCTTAGGTTAGTTAGGTTTAAGTAGTTCTAAGTTCTAGGGGACTGATGACCATAGATGTTAAGTCCCATAGTGCTCAGAGCCATTTGAACCCTTTTTGAACGAGGGAGGAGGTAGGCACTACATTTATTCCATACACAGGCGCACTCTCGGCGAAAATCGCCCGCATTCTGAAGAAACACCAGGTCGGAACTGTGTTTTGTCCTCCAAATAAAACTCGTGCACTGGTGGGGAGCGCCAAAGATGACCTCGGTTTGAGGAAGGCCGGCGTGTACCAGATTCCGTGTCAATGTGGCAAGTCGTATATTGGTCAGACGATGCGTACCGTCGAGGATCGATGCCGTGAACACCAGAGGCACACTCGACTGATGTATCCGAGCAATTCGGCGGTCGCTGAACATTGTTTGTCGGAAAATCACGCCATGGAGTATGACCGCACGAGGATTCTGGTGCAGACGTTAAGATACTGGGACAGCGTTGTTAGAGAGGCCATCGAAATTCGCACCAATGACGACCTCATAAACCGCGACTGTGGCTATAATCTTAGCAAGGCTTGGAAACCAGCGATTGGGTTAATCGAGAGTAAATCGAGCAAACGTATAGTTGTGACGACCACGGCGGACAGAGCCATCACACCGACGTCATCTCAGACGCCGTCGCAATCTGTTCCACCGCGCGACCGTGGTGCGGGGCGCGGACGGCGGAGGGAGCGCGCATCGGGCGGAGGGTATTTAAATCGGCCGCCGCCGCGACCGAACCCAGTTCCCTCTGAGCAGCCATAGCGTACGGATCTCCGTGCCGGCACGTTCACAGGAGCTCAGTCCGTCAGTTCACCTGATGATGGCGACATGTATGATCGCCGAAATATTGTGCCCGTTGGACACTATAGACCGGCAGCACACCTGTGGATATTTTGATTATCAAATACGCCGGGAGAAAAGAATCATATCCCATGCATGTTTGATACGGTTCATGTCTGGAGAACATGCTTGCCACTCTAGTCGAGCGACGTTGCTATCATGAAGGAAGTCATTCACAAGATATAAATTGTCGTCCATGAAGACGAATGCCTCGTCAAAATGCTGCCGATATGGTTGCACTTTAGATCGGAAGATGGCATTCACGTATCATACAGCCATTACAGCGCCTTCCATGACCACCAGCGGCGTACCACTGCCCCACATTATGCCAACCCAAAACAGCAGGGAACCTCCAGCCTGCTGCACTCGCTGGACAGTGCGTCTAAGGTGATCAGCCTGACCGAGTTGCTTCCGAACCCGTCTCTGACTATTGTCTGGTTGAAGGCATATGCGACACTCATTGGTAAAGAGAACGTGATGCCAATCCTGAGTGGTCCATTTGGCATGTTGGGCCCATCCGTACCGCACTGCATGGTGTCGTGGTTGCAAAGATGGACGTCGGGAGTGAAGTTGCGCATCATGCAGCCTATTGCGCACAGTTTGAGTCGTAACACTAGTCCTGTGGCTGCACGAAAAGCATTATTCAACATGGTGGCGTTGCTGTCAGGGTTCCTCTGGGCCATAAACCGTAGGTAGCGGTCATCCACTGCAGTAGTAGCCCTCGGGTAGCCTGAGGAGGCATGTTGTCGACATGTCCGAACAACATCGCTTTGGTTCACTCCGAGAAGTCTGGACACTTCCCTTGTTGAGAGCCCTTCCTTGCACAAAGTAACAATGCGGACGTGATCGAACCGCGGTATTGACCGTATAGGCATGGTTGAATTACAGACAACACAAGCCATGTACCTCCTTCCTGGTGGAATGACTGGAACTGATCAGCTGTCGGATCCCCTCAATCTAATAGGCGCTGCTCATGCATGGTTGTTTACATCTTTGGGCGGATTTAGTGACATCTCTGGACAGTCAAAGGGACTGTGTCTGTGATACAATGTCCACAGTCAACGTCTATCTTCAGGAGTTCTGAGAACCAGGGAAGATGCGAAACTTGTTTTGACGCGTGTAATATATGGAGTGCAGATGTGGATTGGGTAGGGGTATAATTCTCCCAGAAGCCATCAGTACACATCGACAGTCAATCAATGATACCTGTGCAGGATCACAATCATCGAAAATCTACATCTACATGTACATTTATACTCCGCAAGCCACCCAACGGTGTGTGGCGGAGGGCACTTTACGTGCCACTGTCATTACCTCCATTTCCTGTTCCAGTCGCGTATGGTTCGCGGGAAGAACGACTGTCTGAAAGCCTCCGTGCGCGCTCTAATCTCTCTGATTTTACATTCGTGATCTCCTCGGGAGGTATAAGTAGGGAGAAGCAATATATTCGATACCTCATCCAGAAACGCACCCTCTCGAAACCTGGCGAGCAAGCTACACCGCGATGCAGAGCGCCTGTCTTGCAGAGTCTGCCACTTGAGTTTGTTAAACATCTCCGTAACGCTGTCACGCTTACCAAATAACCCTTTGACGAAACGCGCCGCTCTTCTTTGGATCTTCTCTATCTCCTCCGTCAACCCGATCTGGTACGGATCCCACACTGATGAGCAATACTCAAGTATAGATCGAACGAGTGTTTTGTAAGCCACCTCCTTTGTTGATGAACTACATTTTCTAAGGACTCTCCCAATGAATCTCAACCTGGTACCCGCTTTACCAACAATTAATTTTATATGATCATTCCACTTCAAATCGTTCCGCACGCATACTCCCAGATATTTCACAGAAGTAACTGCTACCAGTGTTTGTTCCGCTATCATATAATCATACAATAAAGGATCCTTCTTTCTATGTATTCGCAAATCATTACATTTGTCTATGTTAAGCGTCAGTTGCCACTCCCTGCACCAAGTGCCTATCCGCTGCAGATCTTCCTGCATTTCGCTACAATTTTCTAATGCTGCAACTTCTCTGTATACTACAGCATCATCCGCGAAAAGCCGCATGGAACTTCCGAGACTATCTACTAGCTCATTTATATATATAGTGAAAAGCAATGGTCACATAACACTCCCCTGTGGCACGCCAGATGTTACTTTAACGTCTGTAGACGTCTCTCCATTGATAACAACATGCTGTGTTCTGTTGGCTAAAAACTCTTCAATCTAGCCACACATCTGGTCTGATATTCCGTAGGCTCTTACTTTGTTTATCAGGCGACAGTGCGGAACTGTATCGAACGCCTTCCGGAAGTCAAGAAAAATAGCATCTACCTGGGAGCCTGTATCTAATATTTTCTGGGTCTCATGAACAAATAAAGTGAGTTGGGTCCCACACCATCGCTGTTTCCGGAATCCATGTTGATTCCTACATAGTAGATTCTGGGTTTCCAAAAACGACATGATACTCGAGCAAAAAACATGTTCTAAAATTCTACAACAGATCGACGTCAGAGATATAGGTCTATAGTTTTGCGCATCTGCTCGACGACCCTTCTTGAAGACTGGGACTACCTGTGCTCTTTTCCAATAATTTGGGACCTTCCGTTCCTCTAGAGACTTGCGGTACACGGCTGTTAGAAGGGAGGCAAGTTCTTTCGCGTACTCTGTGTAGAATCGAATTGGTATCCCGTCAGGTCCAGTGGACTTTCCTCTGTTGAGTGATTCCAGTTGCTTTTCTATTCCATGGACACTTATTTCGATGTCAGCCATTTTTTCGTTTGTGCGACGATTTAGAGAAGGAACTGCAGTGCGGTCTTCCTCTGTGAAACAGCTTTGGAAACTTTGTTGTTGTACCACGGTGGGTTTTTCCCGTCCCTCACAGTTTTACTCGGCACGTACCTGTCTAAAACGCATTTTACGATTGCCTTGAACTTTTTCCATAAACACTCAACATTGTCAGTGTCGGAACAGAAATTTTCGTTTTGATCTGTTAGGTAGTCTGAAATCTGCCTTCTATTATTCTTCCTAAACAGATAAACCTTCCTCCCTTTTTTTATATTCCTATTAACTTCCATATTCAGGGATGCTGCAACGGCCTTATGATCACTGATTCCCTGTTCTGCACTTACAGAGTCGAAAAGTTCGGGTCTGTTTGTTATCAGTAGGTCCAAGATGTTATCTCCACGAGTCGGTTCTCTGTTTAATTGCTCGAGGTAATTTTCGGATAGTGCACTCAGTATAATGTCACTCGATGCTCTGTCTCTACCACCCGTCCTAAACATCTGAGTGTCCCAGTCTATATCTGGTAAATTGAAATCTCCACCTAAGACTATAACATGCTGAGAAAATTTATGTGCAATGTATTCCAAATTTTCTCTAAGTTGTTCTGCCACTAATGCTGCTGACTCGGGAGGTCGGTAAAAGGAGCCAATTATTAACCTAGCTCGGTTGTTGATGTAACCTCCACCCATAATAAATCACAGAAACTATCCACTTCTACTTCACTACAGGATAAACTACTACTAACAGCGACGAACACTCCACCACCGGTTGCATGCAATCTATCCTTTCTAAACACCGTCTGTACCTTTGTAAAAATTTCGGCAGAATTTATCTCTGGCTTCAGCCAGCTTTCTGTACCTATAACGATTTCAGCTTTGGTGCTTTCTATCAGCGCTTGAAGTTCCGGTACTTTACCAACGCAGCTTCGACAGTTTACAATTACAATACCTATTGCTGCTAGGTCCCCGCATGTCCTGACTTTGCCCCGCACCCGTTGAGGCTGTTGCCCTTTCTGTACTTGACCAAAGCCATCTAACCTAAAAAAAAACGCCCAGCCCACGCCACACAACCGCTGTATGCAAAATGTTGCAAATAGAGTGAGAATTTGCAGTATGTATCACTTTACTGCACAATGATGCAATACGCCTCTCAAACTACAAGTATGGTTTCAACACACATATACCGCTAAATTTACTGCTGAAATAGGTCTTTTGGGTCAGAGTAACTGTATGCATACAAAACACATGCGGTTTGCTTATCACAATACACAACTGCTGGTCATAAATGATGCGGTAGTCTATAAGACTGGTACAGAGACGAGTTGTAAATAAACGTAATATATTGTGCATACATATGAGAAAAAGTACAGCACTGTTCTATTGCCTTATTGCTAGACACAGAAATACTGTAAAATACCGAGGCCTAAGCATCCTAGGAGGCCAAAAGTGGAGTTACTACGTAAAACAGTATGTAGGGAAAAAAATGCTGGTCTGCGACTCATGGGAAGAATCTTAAGGAGCTACAATGCATCCACAAGAGAAGTGGTTTACAAACACTACTACCACTGACAGAGTCACATTGCACAGGTGACCTATGAAGCAGCCGTCATCATATCTTACGGAGCAAGAGTCAGTCAAGCTTGTGCCTCCACTCCATTCAAGTTTTCTGGTGTCATAGTGGTTTTGGTGTCTGGGTTAGGCGTAACTTCTACTATATGGACTATTGATGTTTGATTATGCCAGTTGGTATCCTTTGAGGCTCTTGACTGAAATTCTCTTTGCCTTTGAGTGTTATTTGGCATATGTGCGTTACTTTACTGTCTATGGGTTATTTGTCTGTCTGGTATTGTTCTGTGTTTGCCAAGCAATCGGCTGATTATTCCTGGTAGCTTGTGTCTGTGCATATTGTACAGGATGGCCATATGCTACTTGCCCATTGTAATTGTTTTTGTTAAATTTTTGCCCATTTCTTTTATATCTGCCCTTGAATTTACGGCTTTTTGCCATTGCCATTGTCTTCACCGTTGCCATTACCATAGGTCTGTGTGGGGTTAAGTTGCCATCTGTGTTGTACTACGAATCTGTTGTTCACTTGTTGGTCCGTAAATCTCTGGGGCACTGTCTACGTGCTAACGGGCTTGGGTTGTACTGGTCTCTCTTCATACATCAAATCTATTGAGTCCAGTACATATAGAAAGTATTTGGCGTCGTATTCCAGAATGGTAATGAGTGCTAATCTGGGCTGGTAGACAGCTCTTCAAAATTTTCAGCACGTCTACTTGACGTAACAGTTTCGTCCAGCACCTGGTTTTATTCAAATACTTTCCACAATAGCCCCTTAAGCTTATACGTTTGCTATTGAAAGGAGCTGGGTTGAATACTTCATGTCTGAGCCTCTCTTTCATGGTCTCAGACCAATATTTATCCATAAAGGCTCTCTCAAACTGTTCATAGTACTAGCAATGTTCCACCATGGCCGTAGCCCATAGCAGAACGTCACGCTCTGTGTATCCAACAACGAATCTAATTTTTTAGGCTTCGGTCCAAGTATGAGTTAAAACATTTCGAAACCATGGGGTTTCTTCTTTTCGCTTCAGTGGTAAATACCGGAAATTGTCGATGCCTAAGTAATCCTTCATCTGCAAGTAATGTTGACATACATGCCGTCCTGTCAGTGACAGGCATGTTTATATTCGCTTGTGGATAGCACATGGCAACTGCGTTTGCTCGACATTTATAGCTGCTGACAGGTGTTGCTGCATTCTGCAATCTTCGCTATTTTCCTTCGAGGGGCTAGCCACAATTCTGGATAACCAGTGAAAGTATCTAACTTCTCTAAAAGTATGGGTTACTTTTCTGTCAAATGTTGTTCTGGAATATCAGTAGTTTTAGGAATACTGCCTCGTAACCTTTCCTCGCTTCCTTTAAACCTGAATCGATTTTAGCTAGAAATTGACTTTCTTTCTCTTTTAGAGCTTCTTCTACTGTATCTACATAGATATTGCACACTGACATTACCTTTTTAGCAACGGTGCTGCTCTTATTCAGCATCCCGGCATCAGCTTTTTCGCGTATCTCCTTTACATCTGCACATATCTTATCTCTGCATTTTTTTGGGCAAATTTTGACTCTAAACTTAACTGGTCCACTCTTAGACTTAACTTTTGTACTTCTGTGGGTAAGTTTTTGCATACTTCTTGCGGCTCGCTGACTTTGTCCATCACATTTTTTATTAACACATCCACTTGGCAACGTATGAGTGGCCAAGTAAGTGGTCCCGACAGTCGGGATACCAGTTACTTTGGAATAAGGCTGGGCATCTCGGACATATTCCGAGCCGTGGTCACCTTTGTGCTGATACGGCAAAGACTACCAAATCCACTGGTTAGTCCCTCAGCCGTTAGGGATCAAACACAATGGGACTCGGGGCAAGTAAGGCTAGCAACCTGCTTCCCTGGTACTTTAAATATGATGCTGGCAACAATCAGAGCAAAATGCCTCGGACCTTTGGAGGTGACGGAGTCCCACCTCTAACTGACAAACCAGGGACTCCTAAGATACGACTTGGCAAACAAATTGTAATGAGATGGGGAGCTATTAATATCAATGGGGGCTACTCTGAGAAGAAGGTAGAGCTGGCAGAGGCTGCAAGTAAGATGGGGCTGGACGTTTTAGCTGTTAGTGACATTCGGGTAAAGGGTGAGAAAGAAGAGGAAGTGGGAGAATACAAGGTCTACCTGTCAGGAGTCAAAGCAGGAATAGCACAATGGGGTGTAGGGCTTTACATCAGGAAAGAAATGGAACCCAGCGTAGTTGCAATAAGGTATGTAAACGAACGACTGATGTGGATAGATTTGACAGTGTCTAGCAAGAAAATTAGGATTGTGTCAGTATATTCGCATTGTGAAGGGACAGATCAAGATAAGATGGATAGTTTTTATGAGGCACTCAGTGAAGCAGTTGTTAGAGTAAAGGACAAGGACAGTGTTCTGCTCATGGGTGATTTTAACGCCAGGATTGGAAATCGAACAGAAGGGTATGAAAAGGTTATGGGTAAATTTGGAGAGGATATGGAGGCCAACAGGAACGGGAAACAACTCTTGGATTTCTGTGCCAGTATGGGCTTAGTAATCACAAACTCCTTTTTTAAAATGTTACTTAAAATCCGTCTTATAAAATCACTCATTGCTGTTATCCCATAAGACATAATGTCTGTTTTTGCAAAATCCTTTTTTAAACATAAGAACATTCACCGGTATACTTGGGAAGGCAGGGGAACCAGATCTGTCATTGACTATATAATAACAGATCAGGAATTCAGGAAGGCTGTGAGGGACACACGTGTATTCAGGGGATTCTTTGATGACACTAATCATTATTTAATCTGCAGTGAAATTGGGATTGTGAGGCCGAAAGTGCAGGAGGTCAGGTCCATATGTAGGAGGATAAGAGTGGAGAAACTTCAGGATAAGGAAATCAGGCACAAGTACATAACAGCGATCTCAGAAAGGTACCAGTTAGTTGAATGCAGTCAATTACAGTCATTGGAAAAGGAATGGACAAGGTACAGGGACACAGCACTAGAAGTGGCTAAAGAATGTCTTGGAACAATAGTGTGTAAAAGTAGGATGAAGCAAACAGCTTGGTGGAATGATACAGTCAAGGCAGCCTGTAAAAGGAAAAAGAAGGCGTATCAAAAATGGCTACATACCAGAACCCAGGTAGACAGAGAAAGTTATGTTGAAGAAAGAAACAAAGCCAAACAGATAATTGCAGCATCCAAGAAGAAATCGTGGGAAGACTTTGGAAACAGGTTGGAGACTATGGGTCAAGCTGCTGGAAAACCATTCTGGAGTGTAATTAGCAGTCTTCGAAAGGGAGGTAAGAAGGAAATGACAAGTATTTTGGACAGGTCAGGAAAACTGCTGGTGAATCCTGTGGATGCCTTGGGCAGATGGAGGGAATATTTTGAAGAGTTGCTCAATGTAGGTGAAAATGCGATCAGTAATATTTTAGATTTCAAGGTAGAATGGGATAGGAAAGATGATGGAAATAGGATCACATTTGAGGAAGTGGAAAAAATGGTCAATAAATTGCAGTGCAATAAAGCGGCTGGGGTGGATGAAATTAATTCGGAACTCATCAAATACAGTGGAATGTCATGTCTTAAATGGCTACACAGGATAATTGAAATGGCCTGGGAGTCGGAACAGGTTCCATCAGACTGGACAAAAGCAGTAATCACACCAATCTTTAAACATGGAAACAGAAAAGATTGTAACAACTACAGAGGTATCTCTTTAATCAGCGTTGTGGGTAAAATCTTCGCAGGTATTGTTGAAAGGAAAGTGCGAGTATTAGTTGAGGACCAATTGGATGAGAATCTGTGCGGGTATAGGCCTCTTAGAGATTGTCAGGACCAGATCTTTAGCTTACGGCAAATAATGGAGAAGTGTTATGAGTGGAACAGGGAATTGTATCTATGCTTTATAGATCTAGAAAAGGCATATGACCGGGTTCCTAGGAGGAAGTTATTGTCTGTTCTACAAGATTATGGAATAGGAGGCAAACTTTTGCAAGCAATTAAAGGTCTTTACATGGATAGTCAGGCAGCAGTTAGAGCTGACGGTAAATTGAGTTCATGGTTCAGAGTAGTTTCAGGGGTAAGACAAGGCTGCAACCTGTCTCCACTGTTGTTCATATTATTTATGGATCATATGTTGAAAACAATAGTCTGGCTGGGTGAGATTAAGCAGTCTTGCATATGCGGATGACTTAGTTGTGATGGCAGATTGGATTGAAAGTTTGCAAAGTAATATTTCAGACCTAGATCAGAAATGTAAGGACTATGGTACGAAGATTAGCATCTCCAAAACGAAAGTAATGTCAGTGAGAAAGAGATATAAACGGATTGAGTGCCAAATAGGAGGAACAAAGTTAGAACAGGTGGACGGTTTCAAGCACTTAGGATGCATATTCTCACAGGATGGCAACGTAGTGAAAGAACTGGAAGCGAGGTGTAGCAAAGCGCTCAGCTACGATCTACTCTCTTCTGCAAGAAGGAAGTCAGTACCAAGACTAAGTTATCTGTGCACCGTTCAATCTTTCGACCAACTTTGTTGTATGGGAGCGAAAGCTGGGTGGATTCAGGTTACCTTATCAACAAGGTTGAGGTTACGGATATGAAAGTAGCTAGGATGATTGCAGGTACTAGTAGATGGGAACATAGCAGTCAGGGGGAATAGGCTTAGATGGTGAGGTCATGTTACACGCATGGGAGAAGCAAGGTTACCCAAGAGAGTCATGGATTCAGCAGTAGAGGGTAGGAGGAGTCGGGGCAGACCGAGGAGAAGGTACCAGGATTCGGTTAAGAATGATTTTGAAATAATAGGTTTAACAGCAGAAGAGGCACCAATGTTAGCACTGAATAGGGTATCATGGAGGAACTGTATAAGGGGGGCTATGCTCCAGACTGAACGCTGAAAGGCATAATCAGTCTTAAATGATGATGATGATGATGATGTTCCCCTTGGGATTGAGTCTCCTGAATTTGGGAATATGCTTTACTAAGCTTTTGTAGCTCACCTGCAAGTTGTTCTTGTTTATCGTCTACAAATGATTCTTTCCATTAACATATTTATATTGTAGGATATGTCGGTAATTATTTCCTGCTTTAGTTGTTTATCTAGCTCTGTCAACTTCTCAGATAGTTTGTCAGATAATTCAGTGCATATAGTTTTGCTCACCTCACTGAACTGTTGACTAATGGCATTCTTGAAATCGTTAAATGGCTGATTTTGTTTTGTAAACTGTTGTCCTATATTTTCCTGATGTTTTGTGAACTTTTGTGTCATACCCTTAAGTTGTTGTGTTACACTTTCCTGAAATTCCTGTTGTTTTGTAAACTGTTGTGTTATTTGTTGCATGAGTTGTGTCCAATTGTGTGTCGCACTAGTAGTTAAATTGTTTTTACAATTACTTGTTCTTGCATACGCGATGCTGTGAGCAACTAATCAAAGGAATTTTCGCTGTCGTGCGCTTCAGTTTAACTATTTGAAAAATTGTTTCCTGGTGAGAACTGAGAAACTGTCTCATCGAGCATCATAAAAGTGATATGATTAGTTGTATTACCACTCTCATCATTTATTGATAGTCGGACGCCAGTTCACAAGTTGGCACGTTACCTTCAACTGTTGCCAAGCTCGGTTTTGCGTCATCTTGGCATACTGCATTTTGCAATGAATTTTCAACAGTGGCCATTTCCTTTGACTCCATTGTGAATAGTTTTTAATAAAATTATGAATAAAATTTTTCAAAAACGAAATTTTGTCTGTATCGGTACTTTTCAATAAAGGTAGCTTTAGCTCCATACTCATTAATGAACCTGATTATTATCTAACACTATGACTTATCTTGCACCTTAATGATGACTTTGAACAAATTTTCGTCTTTTATGTAGAAATGTACTTTTTTAAAGGATATTAATTGGAGGTAAAAGAGATTATCTACTGCCAGAGAGACGGCGCCAATGTGGCCATATAAGCATACAGCACAGTAGCACCCTACCTTTACTACTGAAGTCAGCATTCCCAGCTCATCTCGTTTGTAGACAGAGTTTAATTTTAATTTGCTCCTTTAGTGGATTTATCGTTCCCAATCTCGTGGATATGTAACAAATACAATGAAAGATTGATTAGTTCCTTGTATCAATAATATGAACAGTTTATCTCAAAAAATTTTATCTCAACAATTGAAAGGCCTGCTCATATTTCGCTCGGCGCAATCCTTTAAACGGTCGCCATTGAACAGAGTTGTGGAAATGGAAATGAATTAATAATTGCTTGAATAATTGGAAAAATTGATTGGATAGAATAGTTGAAAAGAAATATGATGGAAATTTATGAATCCGTGCATTATCTTGGGTGAACTTTATCTGATACGATCATCAACAGACCTTTCATATAATTACATTAAAGCTCAATAAACATAATTTGCATTACATACTGCTGCTTCCAGTAGTGTGTGATACCAAATAATTATGGCAACCATTGAAATTGTCGATATGTTACACAAAGCACAATATTTTTAGTATATGTAAACCAAGGTCAATAGGTGCCTATCAAGTCTGAGTCATTACCTTCACATTAATTCCATTGTGTTTAGTCTTGAGTGTGACAGCATTGATGCAGGAATGCTCCTCCAGATACCGTGTGAATTACTCTTCTGCACCGAACCTCTTGATGCAGGATCTTGGCGGCAAGTGAAGTAATGAAAAGATAGCATTTGAACTTGTAACCATGCGAATACATTTTCCTTTTCTAATAACACTTTATAATACTTTTAATGAACGGTTAAAATACACATTTTTAACAACGCTGGTATGATGGATCTAAGCATAGGTCCATACGCTACCATGTCGCAAAACAAATGGATGAAGATATGTGAAATAATAAATTGAAGAGCGTATTTCTTACTCTGTTTCATACAGATATTTAACGGTGTATCAGAACATTATCCTTGTCACAAAACAACTCGTTAATTTGCCTTTGGTTTATAGTTCATTCAGTTGACATATAGTTTATATATAAGAAAGAAAAGAAATATAATATGATTCAATACATTGTCTGGTTTGCTAGTCCTTTCTAAAGTATCTCTTATCCCATTTGAAAGTCACATTACGGATAATTTCGCCACATGTTTTATCTGAAGTATTAATTACGTGTCTCTATTTTTGACAATAGCATGTTATTTGGCTTTTCTTAGATGAGTAATTGCGACTCAAAGATACGTTAAGAGAACATTTCTGATGCTTTGTTTCCTGTAAATATAATCTAACACCCTGTTATAAACACTTCACTCGACAGTAAGAGTGCCCATTCATTTCCTACTCGAGTATAATAGTTGTTGTTACAAACGTTGCTAGTGAAACTACATTCTTATGTATTTTGTGCACATACTGCCAGTTGCCATACACTGGTAACACTGACAAGCGAAAACATTATGACCACTGCCCACCGCGATATTGGATGCCATCTGGTGGCGTTGCGGGTACGTGACGTGATAACAAAAGTACGTAAGCACAGCAAACATGGACAGGGGATCAGCCAAGCGAGGAGAAGCGTTGCGTATGAGGAAATCCATTGACATAAGCGACTTTGTCAAAAGACAGATTATTTTCATGCAGAATCTATGGACTGGTTTCTCGAAAACGGCCAAGCAGGTCGAATATCACATGCTACTGTCGTGAACATCTATGGAAAGAGGTGGAAAGGCAGTGAAATTACCACTGGGCGCTAAATGGTTGGACGTCCACGACTCTTCACAGAACGTGGGGTTCGGAGGCTTGTCTGCTCTGTGAAGCAGGATACACGGTGACCTGTGGCATCTCTGCCGAAAGAGTACAAGGCTGGTTCACCCACATGTATTCCGGAGCATACCGTTCATTGTACATTGTTGAACGTGGAGCTCTGCAGCAAACCATCACTAAGTGTTGACATGTTGATCCAACGAGTAACGACATCATCAATTACAATTGCAGTGGGCACGAGACCATCGGAATTCGACCGTCGATTAGTTGAAATGTTTGGCTATTCGGGTGAATCACATTTTTGCTACGTTATTGTTGATCCAGAAATTATTTTCATAAAACAGTGCTATATATAATTATACCTGCAGAACACATTGAAATCTGGTACAATATTTCATTTATCCAATAAACTGCCATTTAGTTAAATTAAATGTTTATTTCATTTCGAAACGCTTTCACTGTTTCGATTTATAATCGATTGACAATAAACTAGTATCTATCATACTAAACAACAACTTAATTATAGATATACTTACTTTTAAACAAACCGGCAGATGCGAGTAGGCCTCACACTTTGAGGGTTCCCTTCCGCGAATGGCGTACAGCTGCCGCTCACTATACCGCGAGCCACATGACAACAGGTCACAGAGCAGAGGCGGCGGCAGGCGTCCTTGACTGCGCAGCGACAGTGAGAGGCGTCATCAAATGTAGACAATGGACGTGACGGAAACCACACATTGCATTTTGTGTTTGCGTGCATTACTATTTTTCTATTATTGAATACCGGTATTAAACACATCAGTATTTTTCTCATACTTACGGCCAAATTGGTGCTCCTAAATTCTGGCGTCCCGGGAAATTGTCAGGGTGCCCGCCATTAGAGCAGTTTCTGGTAGAAGGCTACGGCTCCTTAATAAACGCGAAAACTCTGGTTTTTCCCGTCTCTACAGATGGTACTTTTAATTTGTTTCGACCGGTTCTACAGTACAGTTCATTGTTTTCCTATTGTAATCACAGAGGGGAAGGAAACATGAAATGAAACTATGGTTTTCATAACAGTGAATCATTGCCTAGCACTGCTGATGACAATGTCCTTCACATACCGTCACTTTGCAACATATTGTCATAGCGTAATGTATATTAATGTATTAATCCGCAGTTCGCCTATATGAAGGAATGGCAGCTTTAATTCAATTCTAATGCTTCATTTTTTCATTAAAAATCCGATGTAATATGCTCTGTTTGCTAGAATGTTCTCTCATTCTTTTATAATTACTTCTTCGTTCTGGCACCTTTTGAAATAAAATCCCACAGTTGGAACAGTCCTTTTTTTCATTTAACTCTTAAGTTCCATTTCTGTGGGCCATAACCTGTTAAGTTTTTGCAAAGATGATATTTCCTTGCATTGTTCATGATAATGCAGAAACGTCTGTGTAATTAATACATTTATCCATATCATAAATGAACTATTGTGTGCATTTTACTTATTATGCCTTGAGGTCAGATACTTGAACCTTCCCCCACTCGACATCCCATCCTTCCTTCAGCAATTTGCACAACATTGAATTATTTTATTACAACAGTCAATATTTCCCCGCACCTTCTGTCGTCTTCTCTGTTGTCACTACGACACCTCTCTCTTTCTCGTTACCAGTAAAATTAATCACGTTAATAGTAAGCTGTCAGGCCTCCACCGAAGTTGCTATCTGCGGTAACTTTACGCGATCGCACTGTCAGCCACAGTCTAGCATAACAGTCGCGACACTCACGGCTATAAAAGTTGTTACCGTTTGACAGAGGGAGCGACACTAGCCCTCCAAGTGGCGAGTGAGGTGAACATCAGATGCGTCATAAGCATAATGTTTGTTTTGCATCCATTTCCTACGTAATTTACGAAATATTTGAGTTAATTTCTTGTCTCCAAGGGTTTGTGTAGTATTAGAAGGTATGTATGTTTCTAAAAATGATTCCAAAATAAGCGCGAGTGTGGACAAAAACCATGAATCGAGTGGCAAGCTACAACACATTCATGAAGAAACAAGTAGGTTAGATTTACTTTTCATTCCAATTGATCCATAGTGAGGAGGTCATCCAGGATGTAGAACATGTCAGAAAAACAACAATACATGACAAATATTTACAACTCAAACAAATAAGCTAATGTACCATTCAACAGGTCCCAAGTGGAATGATCGTCATTTTTATGAACACTATATGAAAGAATCATTTTACAAATACTAATGCACTGAATTTAAAATAAATAAAGTTTTTATTCATTTATAAGGTAATGAACGTGTAATACAACTACTACAATACTTATTTACAATGAAATTGTGCAGAAGTTATATTGTACTTACACACACACACACACACACACACACACACACACACACACACACACACACACAATTATTTACAAAAAACGCATTACTGCACTGAAATTGTGCAGAAGTTATAGTGTACTTATATATATATGTATATATATAAATGGTTCTACTGAGAAATTCATCAGCAGAGTAAAAGGAGTTGGCCACCAATAAATCCTTTAGGCTTCTCTTAAACTGAATTTCATTGATTGTTAAGATTTTTATGGTTGCTGGCAAGTTACTGAAAATGTGTGTTCCTGAATAAGGTACACCTTTTTGTACAAGACTAAGTGACTTTAAATCCTTGTGAAGATTATTCTTATGTCTAGTATTGATTCCATGAACTGAGCTGTTGGTTTGAAAAAGTGATATAATTTTAATGACAAATTTCTTTAAAGAATAAATATATTTGGAAGCAGTAGTTAGTATCCCTAGTTCCCTAAACCAGCTCCTGCAGGATGTTCTTGAGTTCACACCACATATAACTCTTACTGCACGTTTTTGTGTCCGGAAAACTTTAGCTTGGCTTGATGAATTACCCCAAAAAATAATCCCATATGACATTATGGAATGAAAGTAAGCGTAGTATTCCAGCTTTTTCATTTTTGTATCCCCTACGCCTGACACAATTCGCATTGCAAATAGAGATTTGTTAAGATGCTTCAGCAGTTCTGTGCTGTGCTTTTCCCAGTTGAATTTATTATCAAGCTGTAATCCCAAGAATTTAACACTGTCCACTTCTTCTATCTGCTTGTCATCATATGTTAGGCATATACTTGTGGGACACCCCTTACAAGTTCTGAACTTCATGTAGTGTGTTTTTTCAAAGTTTAGTGACAAGGAATTGGCTAGGAACCACTGATTAATGTCCAGAAATATTTTATTAGCTGATCTTTCTAAGACTTCACTTGATTTGCTATTTATTGCAATGTTTTGTATCATTGGCAAACAAAACGAACTTGGCATCTGGTAATGTTACTGATGAAAGGTCATTGATATACACAAGAAAAGTGAGGGCCCTAAAATGGAACCCTGTAGGACCCCACATGTAATTAGTTCCCAGTTGGATGATGCCTGATAGCTTGATACATGTCTCTTTCCTAATAACACCCTTTGTTTCCTTCCAGAGATATAAGATTTAAACCATTTTGCAGCATTTCCTGTTACACCATAATATTCTAATTTACTGAAAAGGATATTGTGATTTACACAGTCAAATATCTTTGACAGATCACAAAATATACCAGTTGCCATTTTTTATTTAATGAATTAAGCACATTTTCACTGTAAGTGTAGATAGCCTTTTCAATATCAGAACCTTTTAGAAACTGTGACTTTGACAATATGTTATTTGAGATAAGATTGTTATAAACCCGATTGTACATTACTTTTTCTAAAAATTTTGAGAATGCTGACAAAAGTGAAATAGGACGGAAATTTGATGCTATTTCTTTATCTCCCTTCTTAAACAGTGTGTAACGCCCGAAATGCATATCCTCTTATTTCCATCTATTGTACTTCAAATTTGTTTTCCTTATTTTTGTTACCTGAATATATAACAATTCTGTGTCTTTGTATATTGTAATTGTTTTACTATTTGTATATATATATTTATGCATTTATGTCGATGTATAATTGGTTTGTTTCGTAAATATTATTTGTATTTTTGCGCTGGGTCTTGCCTAGGGAAAACTGCTATCGAACGATTACATTGATAGGTCGTATGAAGAATCAAAGTGTGTAGGATCTTTGGTAGTGTTAACTCTGCCGTGTGGAGTGCGGGCAGAGAGAGTCTGGCTGGAGTAGCGAGTGGAGCAGGTGTGTTGTGTGACGCTCCCGCGAGTTGCCGCTCTTTCGGGTTTTGGCAGCATGTAATTGCGCTCGACTCGCGATGATAGTTTCTGACATGGTGTCGCAGACGGGAAGCATTAGCTGGCGCACATCAAGAGCCCGTTTCGCCTGGTGACCGTGTCGAGATGAAGGCGCGCCAACATCCAGCTTCTGCAACAGCGACAGCCGACAATGAGTGACTGTTGCCACCTCCTCGATCGACGGCTTCAAACCTTCAATCAACCAACAAGGAAGACTGGAAGCACGTAAAGTTTTAGAACTCTAAGGCAGACCTCAGCTTTTCAAACTGTACCAATTTCGTAACTATAATTATAGCAACAGAATGAGATTTTCACTCTGCAGCGGAGTGTGCGCTGATATGAAACTTCCTGGCAGATTAAAACTGTGTGCCCGACCGAGACTCGAACTCGGGACCTTTGCCTTTCGCGGGCAAGTGCTCTACCATCTGAGCTACCGAAGCACGACTCACGCCCGGTACTCACAGCTTTACTTCTGCCAGTACCTCGTCTCCTACCTTCCAAACTTTACAGAAGAGCTTCTGCGAACCTTGCAGAACTAGCACTCCTGAAAGAAAGGATATTGCGGAGACATAGCTTAGCCACAGCCTGGGGGATGTTTCCAGAATGAGATTTTCACTCTGCAGCGGAGTGTGCGCTGATATGAAACTTCCTGGCAGATTAAAACTGTGTGCCCGACCGAGACTCGAACTCGGGACCTTTGCCTTTCGCGGGCAAGTGCTCTACCATCTGAGCTACCGAAGCACGACTCACGCCCGGTACTCACAGCTTTACTTCTGCCAGTACCTCGTCTCCTACCTTCCAAACTTTACAGAAGAGCTTCTGCGAACCTTGCAGAACTAGCACTCCTGAAAGAAAGGATATTGCGGAGACATAGCTTAGCCACAGCCTGGGGGATGTTTCCAGAATGAGATTTTCACTCTGCAGCGGAGTGTGCGCTGATATGAAACTTCCTGGCAGATTAAAACTGTGTGCCCGACCGAGACTCGAACTCGGGACCTTTGCCTTTCGCGGGCAAGTGCTCTACCATCTGAGCTACCGAAGCACGACTCACGCCCGGTACTCACAGCTTTACTTCTGCCAGTACCTCGTCTCCTACCTTCCAAACTTTACAGAAGAGCTTCTGCGAACCTTGCAGAACTAGCACTCCTGAAAGAAAGGATATTGCGGAGACATAGCTTAGCCACAGCCTGGGGGATGTTTCCAGAATGAGATTTTCACTCTGCAGCGGAGTGTGCGCTGATATGAAACTTCCTGGCAGATTAAAACTGTGTGCCCGACCGAGACTCGAACTCGGGACCTTTGCCTTTCGCGGGCAAGTGCTCTACCATCTGAGCTACCGAAGCACGACTCACGCCCGGTACTCACAGCTTTACTTCTGCCAGTACCTCGTCTCCTACCTTCCAAACTTTACAGAAGAGCTTCTGCGAACCTTGCAGAACTAGCACTCCTGAAAGAAAGGATATTGCGGAGACATAGCTTAGCCACAGCCTGGGGGATGTTTCCAGAATGAGATTTTCACTCTGCAGCGGAGTGTGCGCTGATATGAAACTTCCTGGCAGATTAAAACTGTGTGCCCGACCGAGACTCGAACTCGGGACCTTTGCCTTTCGCGGGCAAGTGCTCTACCATCTGAGCTACCGAAGCACGACTCACGCCCGGTACTCACAGCTTTACTTCTGCCAGTACCTCGTCTCCTACCTTCCAAACTTTACAGAAGAGCTTCTGCGAACCTTGCAGAACTAGCACTCCTGAAAGAAAGGATATTGCGGAGACATAGCTTAGCCACAGCCTGGGGGATGTTTCCAGAATGAGATTTTCACTCTGCAGCGGAGTGTGCGCTGATATGAAACTTCCTGGCAGATTAAAACTGTGTGCCCGACCGAGACTCGAACTCGGGACCTTTGCCTTTCGCGGGCAAGTGCTCTACCATCTGAGCTACCGAAGCACGACTCACGCCCGGTACTCACAGCTTTACTTCTGCCAGTACCTCGTCTCCTACCTTCCAAACTTTACAGAAGAGCTCCTGCGAACCTTGCAGAACTAGCACTCCTGAAAGAAAGGATATTGCGGAGACATAGCTTAGCCACAGCCTGGGGGATGTTTCCAGAATGAGATTTTCACTCTGAGCGGAGTGTGCGCTGATATGAAACTTCCTGGCAGATTAAAACTGTGTGCCCGACCGAGACTCGAACTCGGGACCTTTGCCTTTCGCGGGCAAGTGCTCTACCATCTGAGCTACCGAAGCACGACTCACGCCCGGTACTCACAGCTTTACTTCTGCCAGTACCTCGTCTCCTACCTTCCAAACTTTACAGAAGAGCTTCTGCGAACCTTGCAGAACTAGCACTCCTGAAGTAAAGCTGTGAGTACCGGGCGTGAGTCGTGCTTCGGTAGCTCAGATGGTAGAGTACTTGCCCGCGAAAGGCAAAGGTCCCGAGTTCGAGTCTCGGTCGGGCACACAGTTTTAATCTGCCAGGAAGTTTCATATCAGCGCACACTCCGCTGCAGAGTGAAAATCTCATTCTGGAAACATCCCCCAGGCTGTGGCTAAGCTATGTCTCCGCAATATCCTTTCTTTCAGGAGTGCTAGTTCTGCAAGGTTCGCAGAAGCTCTTCTGTAAAGTTTGGAAGGTAGGAGACGAGGTACTGGCAGAAGTAAAGCTGTGAGTACCGGGCGTGAGTCGTGCTTCGGTAGCTCAGATGGTAGAGCACTTGCCCGCGAAAGGCAAAGGTCCCGAGTTCGAGTCTCGGTCGGGCACACAGTTTTAATCTGCCAGGAAGTTTCATATCAGCGCACACTCCGCTGCAGAGTGAAAATCTCATTCTGGAAACATCCCCCAGGCTGTGGCTAAGCTATGTCTCCGCAATATCCTTTCTTTCAGGAGTGCTAGTTCTGCAAGGTTCGCAGAAGCTCTTCTGTAAAGTTTGGAAGGTAGGAGACGAGGTACTGGCAGAAGTAAAGCTGTGAGTACCGGGCGTGAGTCGTGCTTCGGTAGCTCAGATGGTAGAGCACTTGCCCGCGAAAGGCAAAGGTCCCGAGTTCGAGTCTCGGTCGGGCACACAGTTTTAATCTGCCAGGAAGTTTCATATCAGCGCACACTCCGCTGCAGAGTGAAAATCTCATTCTGGAAACATCCCCCAGGCTGTGGCTAAGCTATGTCTCCGCAATATCCTTTCTTTCAGGAGTGCTAGTTCTGCAAGGTTCGCAGAAGCTCTTCTGTAAAGTTTGGAAGGTAGGAGACGAGGTACTGGCAGAAGTAAAGCTGTGAGTACCGGGCGTGAGTCGTGCTTCGGTAGCTCAGATGGTAGAGCACTTGCCCGCGAAAGGCAAAGGTCCCGAGTTCGAGTCTCGGTCGGGCACACAGTTTTAATCTGCCAGGAAGTTTCATATCAGCGCACACTCCGCTGCAGAGTGAAAATCTCATTCTGGAAACATCCCCCAGGCTGTGGCTAAGCTATGTCTCCGCAATATCCTTTCTTTCAGGAGTGCTAGTTCTGCAAGGTTCGCAGAAGCTCTTCTGTAAAGTTTGGAAGGTAGGAGACGAGGTACTGGCAGAAGTAAAGCTGTGAGTACCGGGCGTGAGTCGTGCTTCGGTAGCTCAGATGGTAGAGCACTTGCCCGCGAAAGGCAAAGGTCCCGAGTTCGAGTCTCGGTCGGGCACACAGTTTTAATCTGCCAGGAAGTTTCATATCAGCGCACACTCCGCTGCAGAGTGAAAATCTCATTCTGGAAACATCCCCCAGGCTGTGGCTAAGCTATGTCTCCGCAATATCCTTTCTTTCAGGAGTGCTAGTTCTGCAAGGTTCGCAGAAGCTCTTCTGTAAAGTTTGGAAGGTAGGAGACGAGGTACTGGCAGAAGTAAAGCTGTGAGTACCGGGCGTGAGTCGTGCTTCGGTAGCTCAGATGGTAGAGCACTTGCCCGCGAAAGGCAAAGGTCCCGAGTTCGAGTCTCGGTCGGGCACACAGTTTTAATCTGCCAGGAAGTTTCATAATTATAGCAACTTAGCATGAACATTTGTTGCTCATTGTCCCAATTGCATTACCAAGCAGGGTTCCTTCCTTTTCCAGAATGAACCCAAGTGTCGTTGAAATTCAGACGCCAGCATTAAAGTACTATAATTCGATTTCAATGCTTTAATTTCAAAGTTCAGTTAAAGTATTCATAGCTGGCCACAATATTTAGATTACACAAGCACAAATTAAGAGTGCGAGTTTTGTTACCGTATTTTAGCTTACCTGTGACTGCAGCTCAGCTTGGTACGTACTAAATTTTACTATCGTTCAGAATCATTTAATTCAAGCTCAAAGTTAAATCTCTTATTTCTAAAATGCGTAGATTCAAGTAGCTTTTGAAATGATTGTTGAGGTAGTCCAAGACTAACCATGTTTTACTGAATTTCGATGTGCTTCAGAAAGAAAGCTCACTATTAACTTCAGTCACTAAATTAACTTTCGATTTTCCTGTTTTATTAATTCAGTTGCTAAATTAAGTCAGAGTGTAGCGAGATTTATTACTTCTGACAAATTTTCAATTTTCACACTACACGTGTCAACCTTCAGTTGCCACGTTTCTAGTGCTAATTATATGTGTAATAACCTTTCTTTTTCAGTTACTATAGTAATTGTCCTTAGGA
The DNA here is from genome assembly GCF_023864275.1 of Schistocerca cancellata. NCBI lineage: Eukaryota > Metazoa > Arthropoda > Insecta > Orthoptera > Acrididae > Schistocerca > Schistocerca cancellata. The sequence goes on from NW_026047102.1 coordinate 248,384, forward strand.
CTGGCGACTGTAATTTCCCCAAATCTCAAATATCTAATTACCGCTAGCTAATTGTTAACGTAACGGCCGCACATTTACTTTCTTTATTAACTTTACCCCTTTTCAAAATTAATTTCCATCTGTTTCATTAGCATTTTTGCTTTCATTTAGATGTAACCCTTTCCTCCCTCATTACCGACAGATTAACTTCGGTGACGATTGCTTTTCCCAAATTTCCATTAGGTACACGTCATTAGGGTCATTAAGGTCGATAAGTGAGGGGGAGGTTACACGTGGCGACCTCGTGACAGGACAATCTTCGGATTTAAGGTTGTTCTGGACACGAATTTTGCATTGTGCAAATCTCGTAACAAAGTACTGGTTACGAAATGTTCGATACGTCAGCCAGAATATTAGTGTGAGGAATCCTAATTAGATTTGAGATTCGGCATTTATATTGAAAATTATTAAAATGAGTGAAGGCAACAATTACCAAAATTTGGTAGGCTTGGATAAGGAACCATCGGTCCAACAGTGGGAAACGCGCACCGCGGTACCCATTATTCAGGGGCAGGCGGCTAGTATGAAAGACGCGACCGCCGAAACGCAACAAAGAGCAGAAATGGAATTCCACACTTTAGAAAATTTTTCGGAATCGGAAGTGAAAATCAAATGTGAATCCCTTGATGACGAATACGGGGGGACAATTAAAGAGGAAGCCGCTATGGAAGTAAAACCGGTAGTTTCCGGGAATTTAACTGATTTATTGAATGTTTTGATTAACGAAATCAAGAGTCAATCGGCCAAGCAAGAAGCTCAGTCTGAAAAAACTGAACGAAAGCTAGACAGTCAGAACAAAGCTATTAACATTGTTAACAACAATGTTGGAGTTGTTAACACAAAAGTTGATAAAATCAAAGAAGATATTGTTGTGATTAAAACCGAAATCGGTAATCTTAAACAGAAAATGATAGGCGTTCAGACGGAAATTGCGAACATAAATACTCGTTTTTATTCCGAAATTAGCAGAATCGAGAAAAGTGTAGGAGAATCAGTTGCTCCGATCATCGATAATAAGGTGACGGAACAAATTCAGTTAGTGAAAAAAGAGGATCAAAAGAAGGTGGAAACTTTAAAGGCTTTAGTATCCGAAGTAGATACCAAAGTGACGAAGCAGGCTAATACCTGCGAAGAAAAAAAAAAGGGAAGTAGAAACGCTTGCGACAACCACTTGCCAAGTAATTACGAGAGTGTCGGAATTAGAAAAGAAACTTGACGAAAAACAGAGCTATGTGCCAATCTGTGCACATAGTTCGGAATTGTTGACGAAAGAGGAGCGGTTCGACCCCTTGAAAAAAGGCGGTATACACGCGACGGATTTCATTAAGAATTGTGAAAGAGTTTTACCCAGATCATGGACTAATGAGAGAAAAATTAATGCGGTTATTGATGTGCTGGCTGGTGATGCCAAGCGTTGGGGGCTTAAACCTCAACATTACGAACCTAACTTTTGACGAGTTTAAAAATTTGTTTCTGGCTGAATACTGGTCAGAGCAAGAACAGCAAAGTGTCTGGCGCGAATTTCTCGTATCGAGGCCTTTCGATGCGAATTCGCGCGGTTCGATGGAGGAGTTTAGTGAGGACTGGATCCGCAAGTTGGAATATTTGCGTGATCACCGCACGGAATCCGAAATAGTCTGGGAACTCTACAAAAAGCTTCCAGATGATACAAAACGCTACGTAGGAAGCAATTACAGGACAATAAATGATTTCCTGGAAAGAGTGGAGGACGAGGACAATTGGCGCAATAATCGCGACACTGGTAGAGGCCGTGGTAACAACAGGTACCACAACAACAATAACTATGGGAATAATGCATACCGCAATCTTGGCAGCAATAACAATAGTGGTTCGGGCCGTAATAACAATCGGTACAATGCAAATAATAACAGGAATGACGGAAACCAGTATCATACTAACGTGATACGGGCTTCACAGAATAGTAATAACGCCAGAGGGTGTGATCAGCCGCCTCAGCAGCATCCGGGGAGCGTATCTGCTGGGACGAGACAGGGAAACCATTAGCCGCGCCGGTGAGGGGCCGACCGGGCGTGGAGAAATTTTGGCGGCCCAATAACAGGAGAAAACCCAGGTGTCGTCGTTATGAAAATTCCGTGTGGAATAATCAACGGCGGGAAAGTGTGCCAGTGTTAGGAGAAAGGAGTGCGCCCACAAGAAGTAGATCAGCTGTATACACGGCAGTAGAAAATACATTCACTGACAGTGAGAACAATTTAAGTAGTGTTCCGGAAATCGATTATAAAGTGGCAGCTGTAATACCCACAGCGGAACTGGAGATTGAGTTTAATAATGATTCACAAGTGTTCAGAGAAGATCAGATGTCGGATAAAACGTCCGTCATCGAGCGAGGGGATGCAGAGAGGGATGAGGTCTGGTTAAGGCAGTTCCGTCGCTTATACGACGAACTAAGAGATTATAGGGGCCTGTATGGGAGAAGTGTTTATGGGGAGCGCGTGCAGGATTTGCCGCGTCTCGTCCCGCAGGAAGATAGTGTTTGTGAAGTGATAGAAAGTTCTGGCCCTAACCGGCAGACTTTACTAGAAATAGTTGATGTTAATGGGGAGCACGAGCAAGATTCGTCGTGTTTCGTCCCGCAAGAGTTGGATGTTGAAGTAGTAACGGAAAGTTCTGGCCCTAACCGGCAGACCTTACCTAAAGTTTCAGTGGTATAAGTAGCCGACCCATCCGACGCAAACCTCCAGTTTAAACATTGCGAGAGTATTAAGGAGAAAGATTGCGAAAATTTTAGTGATAGCCGGACACGATTGGTAGAAAAGCACATAGATTACAGCGTGTATGAGGTTAGAGCTGACATTATACGGTCAGACGATAGCAGTGTGGGTTGCGCAGATCTAGCGGAAGTAATTGCAGAAACTACTGGGCACATTCCTCCAGGTAGATTGGCGGATGAGATCAATCTGGCCAAAGAGGAATCAACGAAGGTGACAATTAGTGAAATAATACCAGGGCAACACTCACTAGGTGACGAGTTACAGGAAAAGGTTTCGGTATTGGAGGCGAAGCTACAGACTAAGCCTCAGGACAAACGTGTTGAAATTAACACTGTAAGTGAACAGAGGCTGAAAAAGCCGCCAGATAAGCCGGATTTAGGATCAAAGCCGGATGGTTTTTTCTGGAATGACCTGGATATAGACGAGGATTTACTGTGGGAAAATAAAGAAACATGCGAGGACAAGTGTAGACAGATAGTAGTGTCGGTTAATATGCACGGCCTACAACTAAACGTGTTGATTGACACTGGTGCAGAACTGAGTGCTGTATCTGGAAAAATATTTCAGTTACTGAAAGACAGACCTGGCATCGTAGTTATGCCAGTAAGAGGAGTGAAAATTATCGGTGCTACTGGGAAGGCCAGTAAACCGGTCACAAAACAGATTTTTGTCCACTTCGAGATATGTGGGGCACGATTTGAACAAGAGTTTGTCGTCGTGCCAGACTTAACTACGGAAGTAATTATCGGGTTAGATTGGCTATTAAAGTACCGTGAAGTGATTAACTGTGAAAGCAAAACTTTGACATGTATGTCACTAGATAAAACAATGGTAGTTGGTTTTGACGAGGCAGGAGACGGTGTGCATAGGTAACACCAGCCTATACACATTATTAACTGGCCGGATGACATTGACGTAGGAATGAATTTGAACTGCCGTAACGTGAGGAATTTTGGCATTGACAAAAGTGTAGAAAGTGCAGTGGAAAAGATAATCAAATTCCCTCCACGGATTGACATTAGTATTGGTGTGAAAAAAGATCGTTTGCGAGAAGTAATGAAGCTAAAAGCCGATGCTCGCATACGTCGTCATGACGCTAAAGCGCGTTTTGCTAAGTTTGCAATCGGAGACTTAGTACTTATAAAAGCTCATGAGAAATCGAGCGAGATAGACCATGAAATCTCTAAATTTAAGTTTGTTTATAATGGACCATATAAAGTCATTGCTATACCTCACACAAATGCTTATTGCTTAGAGTATCCAAGCTCTGGAAAACTATTAGGTATACGGAACATTGTAGACCTGAAATTGTACCAACCAAGGATTGATTAATACCACCGAAAGGGTAATTTGTACAGTATGTAAATATAGAGTGTAATATTTCACGATTTGCTAGATTTCCATGCTTTGCCTGACCAAGAGGACATTAAAGAAGTTGTAATTAATGAGAAATTAATTTTGACTAAATGATTTATGAGTAACTGATTAGTAATCATCTGTAAAATCCAAGCTGCTAGTTTAAGTTTTCAGCTGAGTCACAGTAGATTAAGGAATGTAAATATGCTTTTGTAACTAGCTGTCAGATTTCATGAATGTGTGTTTTATTAGTCATTGCCGATGTACTTAGACGCTGTTTTAAGTTTCAGGCTAGTACATGCGTGTGATGATGGACAGTGTTGAGTTATCCACTGTGATAGTATTGAGGGACTCCTTGAGATTACTCGGGAGTGAGTTTTTCCTAAAGAATTCAGTGAAACGGACGTTCTGGAATTGCCGTTACACAGGCGAGTGAGATCAAGCGTGCCGCACAGGCGGGCGCAACAATACTTGCGAGGCGAAGCCGCTGTCGGCTCTTGTGCCGCTGTCGGCATTCTTTGTACTTGCGGGTACGGAAGGCGGAATTGTTTTTCTTCCTAGACAGCTGATGTGAAAGATTCTCCTGTCAATATTTATGTTTTTGTCGATCTGCTGTATATTATTTTCTTGTTTAGCTCTTGTGGATTCTCATGGCGAGAGTATTAATTATGAAAAGGTTATATAAAATGTGTGTTCTACGTAATTAATTATTACTTTGCATATTTTGATATACCTGTTTTCTATGACCATGTAATCTGATTAATTTTGTAAATAGTATTCCATTTCTTGATACTGCTAGGAATTTAGATTTTTAGAATAGCTAAACCATTTTCTATGTTTTCTATGAATTTTTATATGTTGTCAACCTGTTTTATTTTGATCAAGATGACAGAGTGGAATAAGATTATTAGTGTCTCCACTCAATTATTATCGTCTAAAATTTGGTTTATGGTTAATTAGGCGAATGCTAAATTTTGTTGATGTTTTAAGCATATGCATTTCCGCTGTTTCTTTTTTGGGACATTTTCTGAGTCTGTTTAGGTTACACGAACATCCTCAGACAATGTGGGGCACGTGTAACGCCGGAAATGCGTATCTTCCTATTTCCATCTATTGTACTTCAAATTTGTTTTCCTCGCTTTGTTACCTCAAGATATGACATTTCTGTCTCTTTATATATTGTAATTGTTTTTCTGTTTGTATATATATATTTATGCATTTATTTCGATGTATAATTGGTTTGTTTCGTAAATATTATTTGTATTTTTACGCTGGGTCTTGCCTAGGGAAAACTGCTATTGAACGATTACATCGATAGGTCGTATGAAGAATCAAAGTGTGTGGGATCTTTGGTAGTGTTACCTCTGCCGCGTGGAGCGCGGGCAGAGAGAGTCTGGCTGGAGTAGCGAGTGGAGCAGGTGTGTTGTGTGACGCTCCCGCGAGTTGCCGCTCTTTCGGGTTTTGGCAGCATGTAATTGCGCTCGACTCGCGATGATAGTTTCTGACATGGTGTCGCGGACGGGAAGCATTAGCTGGCGCACATCAAGACCCCGTTTTGCCTGGTGACCGTGTCGAGAAGAAGGCGCGCCAACATCCAGCTTCTGCAACAGCGACAGCCGACAATGAGTGACTGTCGCCACCTCCTCGATCGACGGCTTCAAACCTTCAACCAACCAACAATGAAGACTGAAAGCACGTAAAGTTTTAGAACTGTATGGCAGACCTAACCTTTTCAAACTGTACCATTTTCGTAACTATAATTACAGCAACTTAGCATGAACATTTGTTGCTCATTGTCCCAATTCCATTACCAAGCAGGGTCCCTTCCTTTTCCGGAATGAACCCGAGTGTCATTGAAATTCAAACGCCAGCATTAAAATAATAATATAGCATTTCACTGTTTTAATTTCAAAGTTCAGTTAAAGTTTTCATAGCTGGCTACAATATTTAGATTACACAAGCACGAATTAAGAGTGCGAGTTTTGTTACCGTATTTTAGCTTACCTGTGACTGCAGCTCAGCTTGGTATGTACTAAATTTTACTATTGTTAATTGTTCAGAATCATTTAATTCAAGTTCAAAGTTAAATCTCTTATTTCTAAATTGCGTAGATTCAAGTAGCTTTTGAAATTATTGTTGAGGTAGTCCAAGACTAACCGTATTTTACTGAATTTCGATGTGCTTCAGAAAGAAAGCTCACTATTAACTTCAGTCACTAAATTAACTTTCGATTTTCCGGTTTTATTAATTCTTTTGCTAAATTAAGTCAGGGTGTAGCGAAATTTATTACTTCTGAGAAACTTTCAGTTTTCACACTGCACGTGTCAACCTTCAGTCGCCACGCTTCTAGTGCTAATTATGTGTGTAATAACATTTCTTTTTCAGTTACTATAATAATTGTCCTCAGGACTGGCGACCGTAATTTCCCCCAAGTCTCAAATATCTAATTACCGCTAGTTGATTGTTAACGTAACGGCCGCACATTTACTTTCTTTATTAACTTTACCCCTTTTCAAAATTAATTTCCACCAGTTTTATTTGCATTTTTCCTTTCATTTAGATGTAACCCTTTCCTCCCTCTTTACCGACAGGTTAACTTCGGTGACGATTGCTTTTCCCAAATTTCCATTAGGTACATGCGGTTTAATTTTTCACTGTCATTAAGGTCGATAAGTGAGGGTGAGGTTACAAGCGGCCGCCACATGAGACGGACGAGGAGCAGGAGACCGAGCCACATAAGCAAAGGTGGGCCTATGGGACAGAACCGAAGGGGGCTCCTGCATTGCTATTGCAGCTGGAGTCAGAATATCCACCATCGGAGGAACCTCAGGTCGACCCTGGACGATGGGGAAACGGGTGAGGCCTCGCAGGGGTGAAGGCGGCCGATTCGACCGAGGTTTCTTCCTGGGTGGGTGGGAAGACTTTAGCACCTTTCGATACACAAGGCAACCCTTCCAAGAGCGCAGGTGGTGGTTGTCATGAGAAGTGCCCTGAAATCTGGCACAAAAAAGTTTTGTGTAGAGAAACATATAGAAGCATGTGCCTGTGAGCTTAAATTAAATAAAGGCAAATTTATAATTGTAACTGTATATAGGTCCCCATCAGGAAATTTTCATCTATTTCTGAAAATTTTGGACTCCTTCTTGTGCTATCTGTCAGACAGGGGGAAGCAAATTATTATTTGTGGGGACTTCAATGTAGATCCTCTGAAAGAGGGTAATAGGAAAAATGACCTTGAAGTATTACTCAGTTCGTTCAATTTGACGCCCATTATTGATTTTTCTACTCGGGTGATAAAGGATAGCAGCTCACTGATAGATAACTTCTTTATAGACCAAGATAAGTTTAACCTGATAAATGCTCAGCCTGTTGAGAATGGTCTTTCTGATCATGGTGCACAGCTAGTTACAATATATGACATAGCTCCATTCAGCAATACTAAACAGTCCTCCAAAGTAGTACGTTCAGTCAACAATTTAACAATTGCAAATTTCAGGGAAAGCCTACAGCAGTTAGACTGGGATGAGGTGTACCGTGAACCTGATGCCAATTTAAAATATAATTTATTTCATGACATTTTTGTAAATGCATTTGAAAACTGCTTCCCCAAGAAAATAGTTAAATATACTCGTAAGAAACCTCGTAACAAACCATGGCTTACTAAGAGTATAAAAATACACTCCTGGAAATGGAAAAAAGAACACATTGACACCGGTGTGTCAGACCCACCATACTTGCTACGGACACTGCGAGAGGGCTGTACAAGCAATGGTCACACGCACGGCACAGCGGACACACCAGGAACCGCGGTGTTGGCCGTCGAATGGCGCTAGCTGCGCAGCATTTGTGCACCGCCGCCGTCAGTGTCAGCCAGTTTGCCATGGCATACGGAGCTCCATCGCAGTCTTTAACACTGATAGCATGCCGCGACAGCATGGACGTGAACCGTATGTGCAGTTGACGGACTTTGAGTGAGGGCGTATAGTGGGCATGCGGGAGGCCGGGTGGACGTACCGCCGAATTGCTCAACACGTGGGTCGCGAGGTCTCCACAGTACATCGATGTTGTCGCCAGTGGTCGGCGGAAGGTGCACATGCCCGTCGACCTGGGACCGGACCGCAGCGACGCACGGATGCACGCCAAGACCGTAGGATCCTACGCAGTGCCGTAGGGGACCGCACCGCCACTTCCCAGCAAATTAGGGACACTGTTGCTCCTGGGGTATCAGCGAGGACCATTCGGAACCGTCTCCATGAAGCTGGGCTACGGTCCCGCACACCGTTAGGCCGTCTTCCGCTCACGCCCCAACATCGTGCAGGCCGCCTCCAGTGGTGTCGCGACAGGCGTGAATGGAGGGACGAATGGAGACGTGTCGTCTTCAGCGATGAGAGTCACTTCTGCCTTGGTGCCAATGATGGTCGTATGCGTATTTGGCGCCGTGCAGGTGAGCGCCACAATCAGGACTGCATACGACCGAGGCACACAGGGCCAACGGCATCATGGTGTGGGGAGCGATCCCCGCACTGGCCGTACACGACTGGTGATCGTTGAGGGGACACTGAATAGTGCACGGTACATCCAAACCGTCATCGAACCCATCGTTCTACCATTCCTAGACTGGCAAGGGAACTTGCTGTTCCATCAGGACAATGCACGTCCGCATGTATCCCGTGCCACCCAACGTGCTCTAGAAGGTGTAAGTCAACTACCCTGGCCAGCAAGATCTCCGGATCTGTTCCCCATTGAGCATGTTTGGGACTGGATGAAGCGTCGTCTCACGCGGTCTGCACGTCCAGCACGAACGCTGGTCCAACTGAGCCGCCAGGTGGAAATGGCATGGCAAGCCGTTCCACAGGACTACATCCAGCATCTCTACGATCGTCTCCATGGGAGAATAGCAGCCTGCATTGCTGCGAAAGGTGGATATACACTGTACTAGTGCCGACATTGTGCATGCTCTGTTGCCTGTGTCTGTGTGCCTGTGGTTCTGTCAGTGTGATCATGTGATGTATCTGACCCCAGCAATGTGTCAATAAAGTTTCCCCTTCCTGGGACAATGAATTCACGGTGTTCTTATTTCAATTTCCAGGAGTGTATATTGTAAACGGAAAAGGGAAATGTATCTGACAGCAAGAAAGAGTAGTGACCCAGAAACTATCAAACATTATAAAAACTACTGTGTTATATTAAGAAAAGTTATTAAAAAATCCAGAAGTGTGTGTATCATGTCTGAAATCAGCAATTCTGATAATAAAATTAAAACAATTTGGAATATTATTAAAAGAGAAACAGGTCAACCAAGAGCACAGGAAGACAGTATTACCATCAAATTGAATGAAAACTTTACGAACAAAAAGTCAGAAGTTGAAAATATTTTTAATAATCATTTTCTAAATGTTGTGGATATAGTAGGATACAGGTGTTCATTAGAAGATGCTAGGCTGTTAATGGAAGAGGCCATACCTATGCAATTTGATACAATTGAAATCTCACCCACTTCTCCCTCTGAAATTAGGAAAATAATAAACTTGCTTAAAAGCAAAAACTCACATGGAATTGATGGCATTTCCAGCAAAATACTAAAAGCGTGTTCTCAACAGATAAGTAAGATTCTCAGCCACCTGTGTAAAGGTCTCTGGAACAGGGCATTTTCCCTGATAGACTGAAATATCCTATTGTTATACCTTTGCATAAAAAGGAGGATAGATCTGATGTCCACAATTACCGTCCAATCTCCCTTCTAACAGCTTTATCCAAAATTTTTGAGAAAGTAATGTATTCAAGAGTAGCTTCACATATCTGTAACAATGAAGTACTAACAAAATGTCAGTTTGGTTTCTGGAAAGGTTTTTCAACAGAAAATGCCATATATGCTTTCACCAATCAAATTTTGAATGATCTGAATAACCGAACACCACCCATTGGGATTTTTTGTGATCTCTCAAAGGCTTTTGATTGTGTAAATCATGAAATTCTGCTAGACAAGCTCAAGTATTGAGGCATGAGTGGGACAGTGCACAAACGGTTTAATTCGTACCTAACTGGAAGAGTGCAGAAAGTTGAAATGAGTAGTTCTCATAATATGCAAAGATCAGCACATTCCTCAAACTGGGGAACTATCAAGAATGGGGTTCCACAAGGGTCAGTCTTGGGTCCTTTGTTGTTCTTAATATATATTAATGACTTGCCATTCTATATTCATGAAGAGGCAAAGTTAGTTATCTTTGCTGATGATACAAGTATAGTAGTCACACCTGACAAACAAGAATTAACTGATGAAATTGTCAATACTGTCTTTCAGAAAATTACTAAGTGGTTGCTTATAAACTGACTCTCACTGAATTTTGAAAAGACACAGTACATACAGTTCCGTACAGTGAATGGTATGACGCCATTAATAAATATAGACCTTAATCAGAAGCATATAGCTAAGGTAGAATATTCCAAATTTTTAAGTGTGTCCATTGATGAGAGATTAAATTGGAAGAAACACATTGATGATCTGCTGAAACGTTTGAGTTCAGCTACTTATGCAATAAGGGTCATTGCAAATTTTGGTGATAAACATCTTAGTAAATTAGCTTACTACGCCTATTTTCACTCATTGCTTGCATATGGCATCATATTTTGGGGCAGTTCATCATTGAGGAATAAAGTATTTATTGCACAAAAGCGTGTAATCAGAATAATAGCTGGAGTCCACCCAAGATCATCCTGCAGACATTTATTTAAGGATCTAGGGATATTCACAGTAGCTTCTCAGTATATATACTCTCTTATGAAATATGTTATTAACAACCAAACCCAATTCAAAAGTAATAGCAGTGTGCATAACTACAATACTAGGAGAAAGGATGATCTTCATTATTCAAGATTATATCTAACTTTGGCGCAGAAAGGGGTGAATTATACTGGCACTAAAGTCTTTGGTCACTTACCAAATAGTATCAAAAGTCTGACAGATAACCAACAAGTATTTAAGAAGAAATTAAAAGAATTTCTGAATGACATCTCCTTCTACTCCACAGAGGAATTTTTAGATACAAATTAAAAAAAAAAAAATATTATTAAAAATAAAAAACACAAAAAAATGAAAAAGTTGCTATTTAACTTAAGTATGTTGTTAAATTAACTTAATTTGGAAAATTTGACTCGTTCCACATCATTACGAAATATCGTATTCATGATCAATGGAACTAGTATTAATCTAATCTAATCTAATCTAATCAAGTGGGCTTCTCTGAGGCTGTGAGGGTGCACGTCTCTGATGCACGTGATCCAGGACACTCGACACACCGCAATGTCAGGGAACAGTAATTAACAGTGTGACACAAGCGCCGGCACCGAAGGCAAATGGAGGGCCCAGCGCGGCCTCCATAGGATTCAATGCACGTTTTAGTGCTCAGAAGGTAGCAGATTTGGTCGATCCTTTCAGTATCATCCCTTCTAGAGAGGGATACCACATGTGTGGTCAGTGGGATTAACGTGCAGGTCTCAGGGTCCCTTTTGCTGTTTTGGTGGACCAAAGGGTCCACGAAGTCGAGACGGAGCAGTTTGCTCTGTAACTTCAGGTGGCAAGTCTTTAATGACAATTTATGTCTTCCTGTCACCAGAAACTCGGTGAGTGTAGTAAGGCATTTCCTGTGATTTGATGAAGTCAAAGACAGGAGGAGGTACTGGACACGTTCCTTCTGAAAGACAGGCCGCAATTGGCCACCGATGGGGCGTTGCAGTTCAGCGTTCAGCTGAAGGTAATTCTTTCGACGGTATTCTACAATTGGAGGGATTTTGTCCTCCTTCGGTGGTGAAGATAATGGAGCCTGAGAGGCGGGGCCAGGATCGGGACCTGAGTCCGCGGCATCGTCGGGTGCGGCTTCCCCTCGAGAGGGCGCATCAGATTCGGAAACACCGCCAAAGTGTCAAATGCGTTCGGATTTTCTGTAACGGCACGGACCGACAGTAGTGAAGTCCTCAGAAGGCCTGACGGGCCGGCTAGACAGAGTAGACGCAGCGACACACGGTGGGGCGGCAAACTGGCGGTGCGTCGGTGGGGCTGACGGTGCAGCCCGAGAGGAGAGATCGGCGGCGGGACCCGCGCCCTCGGCCGAAGCAGTTGCGGCTTCCCCTGGAAGGGAGGCAACTGAGCCGGAGCCGTCGCCGCTGCGACGAGTGGTAGGATGTACGGCGACGGCGCGATCGGACAGGGGTGCCAGCCTCAGAAGGCCCACCGAGTCGGTGAGAGGAAGCAGACGAAGCAGCCCGAAGAGGGGCGTCCAAATGGAGGCGAGGTACAGCAGGCGACTGATTCGAGAGACGAGGACAGCCGTCGGGTGAGAGGTGTATCACCAGGCGACCAGGTGATCCGTCAGACGACGCCGACGACGCCGACGACGACGAGCGGTCCCGCACGCTGTGCTGCAGGAGAGTCAGGTGTCAGAGTCGGAGGTGACCGGAGACTTCTGGCAGCCGGCGAGCCGCGCACCGTCCTCAGTGGTAGCGTGGGCGCCACCGCGTCACACAGGGTGGCGGCCGGGTCGCCTCGCCGCGGCCTCGAGGGCCGGCAAGAAACCCTGGCTGTAACGGCGTACCCAGGGTCGTATCTACAACGACGCCGAAAAAGACGCGCACCAAAAATAACGCATAAAAAGGCAGTATCAAATCGTATGAAATGACAACACGACACTGTAGAGGATACCCGTGAACGTTACGAAACATCTACGCTCGCAATCGCAAGGAAACGTGCAGTGAACATTATGGGACTCCAACCCGTTCTTGACGATTATCTCTTCTAGATGTGGATGGGTACATAGAGCAGCCAGTAATCAAAATGGGAACTGCGTCCGGAAAATCACTAGGATTATTAAACTTTTATACTGCTACTTATTGTGACATGTAAGTAAATAACGGGTCAAGTGACAAAATATGAAAATTTGAGTTATAGGTCAAATTCCGCTGTAACCGCCAACTCCAATAACACATATTCTGATACAAGCACCAGAACAGCTCGAAACAGTATTTGCAGCTATCACAGGATTGCACTCTCATTTAATACCAACATCGATGTGCAAATAACGGGTCATGCGCCCTCTGTCCTCTGTGTGATTTGTTGACAACAGAAGTAGCTCTATGGTTTGTCTGCAACAATCACTCAGCTACCGGGGCGGACATTATAACAAGTAATTATAACAGATACATAATACACAGTATTGAAAAATGGAAAGGAAAACTGCACCAAAATGAAGGAAGAGAGGTGAAATAGTGCTCAAAGTAAAAGGAAGAAATTACGCAACGAAGGAAAGGAATACACTCGAAAAGACAGAACTGTGGTTCCAGCTAAAGAGGCTCTCAAGCACCAGGTTCGCCTCGATTGCTGTCTTAATTTTTATTACGAGGGTTGCAATCTGCATAAGTGATGTTCTAGTATTTTAATGCGTTTAATTTGTTATTGAAACGTATTTCTTATGGACAAAATCATCATTACGAATATGAAGCTATAGTTAACAGCTTGAATGAAATCGTTTACTTACCTGCAAATACTTATGCATGTTGATTTAAACATATGATATATGCTGCTTCACTCTTTCAGGTCTGCTGTAAATGGCACCATTCATATGACCAGAAACTTAAGTTGTTTGAGTAATTCTGCTCACTAAATGATGCATTGTCTTTCATACATGTTTGCAACATAAAGACGTGAAGGTCAAAAGTATATAATGATAGTAACGAAACTGCTCAGCTGTCTACTGAGGAAGGGGCAGGACAACTGGTAATATCCAGGAAGAAAAACGTATCTATGTGTACCCATTGCCTGATGGAGAGGGAGATGTAATAAGAGTATGTAGAGGAACATTTATTGAAGTTCTCGGTTTGAACAAAAGAAGAGTACAGATATTTACACAGTTGAAACAGAGTGGTGAGACGCCCGTGCTAATCCGTACAGCAAATGAGCATCTGCCAACTCTGCATTTGTAAACATTGCACTGACTGCAAAACCACGTTCGTGATGAACACTAACCTGTTAATGCTACGTGCAGATGTGCTTGATGCTAGTACTGTAGAGCAATGAGTCGCATGTCAACACAAGCACCGAGTCAACATTGCCTTCCTTCAACTGGGCCAAGTGGCGGTGAATCGAGGAAGTGCATGTCAGTAACATGGAAATTAAGCGTTTCCGGACACATGTCCACATAACATCTTTTCTTTATTTGTGCGTGAGGAATGTTTCCTGAAAGTTTGGCCATACCTTTTTGTAACACCCTGTATTGGGAAGCAGTCAGTATCCCTAGTTCTCTAAAAGGGCTTCTGCTGGATGTTATTGAGTTCACACCACATATAACTCTTACTGCACGTTTTTGTGCTGAGAAAACTTTAGTTTGGCTTGATAAATTACCCCAAAAAATAATCCCATATGACATTATGGAATGAAATTAAGCATAGTAGGCCAGCTTTTTCATTTTTATATCCCCTATGTCTGACACAATTCGCACTGCCAATAGAGATTTGTTAAGACACTTCAGCAGTTCTGTGGTGTGCTCCTCCCAGTTGAATTTATTATCAAGGTGTAATCCCAAGAATTTAACACTGCCCACTTCTTCTATCTGCTTGTCATCATATGTTAGGCATATACTCAGGGGATACCCCTTACAAGTTCTCAACGGCATGTAGTGTGTTTTTTCAAAGTTTAGTGACAAAGAATTGGCTACGAACCAGTGATTAACGTCCTCAAATATTTTACTAGCCGATCTTTCTAAGACTACATTTGATTTGCTATTTATTGCAATGTTTGTATTATTGGCAAACGAAACGATTTTGGCGTCTGATAATGTTACTGATGAAAGGTCATTGATATACACAAGATAAAGTAAGGGCCCTAATATGGAACCTTGTGGGACTCCACATGTAATTAGTTCCCAGTTGGATGATGCCTGATAGCTTAATACATGTCTCTTTCCTAATAACACCATTTGTTTCCTGCCAGAGATATAAGATTTAAACCATTTTGCAGCATTTCCTGTTACACCATAATATTCTAATTTACTGAAAAGGATATTGTGATTTACACAGTCAAATGCTTTTGACAGATCACAAAATATACCAGTTGCCTGCAATTTTTTTGTCTAATGAATTAAGCACATTTTCACTGTAAGTGTAGATAGCCTTCTCAATATCAGAACCCTTTAGAAATCCGAACTGTGACTTTGACAGTATATTATTTGAGATAAGATGGCTACAAAAGCCAATTGTAAATTACTTTTTCAAAAATTTTTGAGAATGCTGGCAAAAGTGAAACTGGATGGAAATTTATGCTATTTCTTTATCTCCCTTCTTAAACAGTGGCTTAACTTCAGCATATTTCAACCATTCAGGAAATATTCCACTGATAAACGACTGGTTGCACAGATAGCTTAATATATTACTTAACTCAGAATCACATTCTTTAATTAACTTTGTTGATATTTCATTATACCCACTAGATGTTTTTAACGATTTTATGGAGGACATTTTTTCTGCTGGGGTAGCAAGGGTCAAATTCATATTATGAAGTTACTTGAAATGTCTGGTCTGAGGCATTCCAGAGCAGCACCTTCAGAACCTGACGACCCCATCTTGTCAGTAACAGTTGTAAAATGTTTCTTAAAAAGTTCTGCAACACTGTACACATCTGTCACCAATGAATCATTTAATGCTTTTTATCCCTCTTCATGTCTGGTTCTACTGGTCTCCTCCTTCACTATATCCCATTCGTCTTTATTTTGTTATCTGCTATGACTATCTTTTCCTTGTAATATATTTGCTTTGATGTCCGTATAACAGTCTTTGATATTTTTCAATATTTCTTGTAATGTGCTATAGCATCTACATTGAACTGTTTCTGTTTTGGAGTGACAGGTACAGTTTTCTTTTTGTTTTACAAGATACCCCTATTCCTTGAGTAATCCATGGCTTCTTTGTAGACTTTGCTCTAACCTTGCTTAGTTTTGGGGGGAAAATAGTGTTCAAATAAGATAAGCACTTTATTAGCAAAAGTGTTATATTTTTCATTCATGCCATGAGCACTGTAAACAGCAGTCCAGTGAATATCTTTGAAGAGTGTCCTAAAATAATCAATTTTTGGCTTATTGATTACCCTCTTTAGCTCAGATTTAACAGATTTTATATCCTGTTCAGTATTAACATTTAACAGAAGGAACTGAGAGGCCATTGACTATTGGTTATGTAATATAATTTTCTTCATTGGACTTTTCTATAAAGATATTATCAATGGCTGTTTGTGAGCAATTGGCTACCCTAGTGGGGAACTTTGCAGTAGGAATTAAGTTGAATGATAGAGTTACTAACTCAAATAAGTTCTTATTGGGAGAGTCTTTAAGGAAATCTACATTGAAATCACCAGCAACCACTATTTCTTTGTTTTTGGTTGTTAATGGGCCAGTACAGCTTCAAGGTGGTTTATGAACAGATTAAAGTTACCTACAAGTGCTCGATATACACTTAATATTATGAAGGACTTTTTGTGAAATTCTACTTCTGTTGCACATGCTTCCATATGCTGTTCTAGGCAAAATTTATGAATGTCTATGTTCAATCAATCAATCAATCAAGATCTTTATTCATCCATTAACAATATACGTTGTATGGATGTAGTCAATTACAATACAGTTTCTTACTTTTAATTTGTTTCAAAAACTTGGATAATAAATACAAATATTTTATATAAGTATATAAAAATAATATTACTTTTCCATATTCAGATATTCTACAATGCTATAAAAACTATGTGTTAGTAAAAATGGTTTAAGGTCTACCTTGAATTAATGAAATTCTTTAATTTTCTTTATTGTAGAAGGCAATGCACTAAAATGTATTTTGGGTTGGTAGAATGCTCCTTTGTGGGTGTCTCGTTGAAAATCATACCTGTTCCTTGTTTCATGGTTATGAGCCTGATTATTTAATGTTAAAAATTCATATATTTATAAATCTATAAGTGGGGAAGAGTCATTATTTTAAATTCTTTAAATATTTCCCTGCATGACACTTTGCAGGGCACCCCTTTTTTGAAGTTTGAAAGCTTCTTTTGCCATACCTGTATTTCCCCAGAAGATCACACCATATCTAAGCAAACTGTTCATGCAAGCATAATAGGCACACAAGAACGATTCAGTGTTGCAACATTCCCGAAGCATTCTTAGCACATAGCAGCATGTACTTAATTTTTTACTCAAAACTTCTAGATGCTTTTCCCATCTCAAGTGCTCATCCACCCATATACTGAGGAATTTTGTGTATGGAGCTTGTGCAATAACATAGTTTTCTAACTCAGCTTTTACTCTTCTTCTAGCTTTACTTTTAATATTACTGAAACTCATCAATACTGTTTTATCCTTACTTATGATCAAAGCATTATCACTAAACCATTTTCCTGTCTCATTTATTGCCCTAGAGACACTCTGCTTAGAGCCTCTTATAAAAATGCTAGTGTCATCAGTGAACATCATGGTTTCTGCAACTGTCAGACGGTCTGGCAAATCATTTATGTACACCAAGAACAACAGAGGGCCTAACACGGAAGCCTGGGGCACTCCATAGCTAGTTTCTTTTTTTTTTTAACTGAAAGATACTCTTTGCCTTCATGACATATTTGTACTTTCTGTTGTCTGTCAGAGAGGTAAGACTTGAACCATTTGAAGGCAAGTCCCCGGACCCCATAACATTCTAGTTTCATAAGCAATAAGTCATGGCTGATTAAATCAAATGCTTTACATAAATCTAAGAATATTCCACAGCTTAATTCGTTCTTATCCAAGGCATTTAGAACCATTTTCATGAATTAGAAGACTGCTGTTTCTATGGATCTGTTCTTTTTAAACCCATTTTGAGCATTAGTCAGTGTTTTATTTTTATTCAGGAAGTCAGCTAGCCTTTCATACATTACTCTTTCAATTACTTTAGAGAAACCTGACAATAATGACACTGGCCTATAATTATTTATGTCAGCTGTACTATCCTTTCTGTGAGGTGGCTTTATTATGGAGAGTTTTAGTTGTGATGGGAACTCCCCTGTCCTGAAAGAATTATTAATAATGTCAGTTAGGTGAGTACCTATACTGGTAGAACTATGTTTGATTACCTCGTCTGGAATGCTACATCGTAGCAATATTTATAATCAGTGAGAAAACTGTCATACTTTTTGTCTGCATCATCACTTTGTTCTATGCCCCACTGCACCCTTTGTTTGTTTTTTTTTTTTTTTTTTTTTTTTTTTTGGTTGGGTTTAAGGGCGCTCAACTGCTGAGGTCATTAGCGCCCAGTCACTGTTGTTAGAGCACATGGAATCTGGTAAAACTCAAGGGGATGGAGAGGACACCAGAAGGACCCGACAAAGATGCAGACAAAATAAGTAAAAAGATTAAATGTCTTTGGACAAGCCAGTTAAAGTTATAAAACGCAGAATACGAGCAGCTGCTCGAGCGTCATCAGCTAAAACATCCGGTAAAGTAGATGGCAGGGACAGGACAAAACGAAATTGACTAAAATGGGGACACGACAATAAAACATGGCGCACTGTTAATGCCTGACCACAAGGGCACTGCGGGGCTGGGTCACCGGAGAGCAGGTAGCGGTGGCTAAACCAGCAATGCCCAATCCGCAACCTGGTCAGAAGGACCTCCTCGCGCCGAGATGGTCGGGAGGATGTTGTCCAAGCAGTTGGTAGCGGTTTTACTGCCCGGAGCTTGTTTCCTTGGAGGGATGACCAAGCATCCCACCACAACGACACAAGCCTCTTACAGACATCCCCACAAACGTCGGATGACGGGACACAATGGGAGGCTGGCCGAGGCAGGAGGTCTGCAGCCTTGGCTGCAGCATCCGCAGCCTCATTCCCAGGCACTCCCACATGTCCGGGAACCCACAGAAAGCTGACAGAACCACCGTTATCAGCGAAAGAATGGAGGGACTGCTGTATCCGTTGAATCAAGGGATGGACCGGATAGGGAGCTCCATGGCTCTGAAGAGCACTGAGTGAGTCAGAGCAGAGTACATATGATGAATGGTGGTGGCGGCAGGCATACTGAACGGCCTGATGGAGAGCAAAAAGCTCGGCCGTAAAGCTGGAACATTGGTCGAGGAGCCGGTATTTAAATGTGGCGGCCCCGACGACAAAGGCACAGCCGACACCATCGTCAGTTTTGGAGCCATCGGTGTAAATAAAGGTGTGACCGGCAAGTCGAGCACGAAGTTCGGCAAACCGTGAGCAATACATTGCAGCCGGAGTACCATCCTTCGGGAGGGAGCTGAGGTCGAGATAAATATGAACCGGAGCCTGGAGCCAAGGTGGTGTCGGGCTCTCACCCTCTCTGAAGGTGGTAGGGAGGGCAAAATCCAATTGTCGAAGCAGGCGACGGAAGCGGACTCCGGGGGGCAGCAGGGCAGACACATACAACCCGTACTGACGGTCGAGAGAATCGGCGAAGAAGGACTTGTAAGAGGGGCGGTCGGGCATAGACGACAGCCGGCAGGCATACCGACACAGCAGTACGGCGCGCCGGTAGATCAACGGTAACTCGGCAGCTTCAGCATAAAGACTCTCGACAGGACTAGTGTAGAAGGCTCCGGTCGCAAGACGTATCCCCCGATGGTGGATGGAGTTGAGCCGGCGTAAGAGGGACGGCCGAGCGGACGAGTAGACGAAGCTCCCATAATCCAGCTTCGATCGGACTATGGACCGATACAAGTGAAGCAGGACAGTGCGATCCGCTCCCCAAGATGAACCGCTAAGAACTCTGAGGATATTAAGGGAACGTGTACAACGGGCTGCCAAATAAGAGACATGTGGAGACCAACACAGTTTCCTGTCCAACGTGAGCCCTAGAAACTTAGTTGTGTCCACGAATGGGAGAACAACGGGACCGAGATGTAAGGATGGCGGAAGGAACGCTTTATATCGCCAAAAGTTGATACAAACTGTCTTTTCTTCAGAGAACCGGAAGCCATTTGCCACGCTCCATGAGTAGAGGCTGTCTAGACAACGCTGAAGGCAGCGCTCCAGGAGGCACGTTCTCTGGGCACTGCAGTAGATCGCGAAGTCATCGACAAAGAGAGAGCCTGAGACATTAGGTGGAATGCAATCCATAATTGGATTGATCGCGATGGCAAAAAGGGCTACACTCAAGACGGAGCCCTGAGGCACTCCGTTCTCCTGGAGGAAGACGTCGGACAATACGGAGCCCACACGTACCCCAAACTTTCGATCTGTTAAAAAGGAATCAATAAAAAGGGGCAGGCGACCGCGTAGGCCCCACCTGTGCATAGTGCGGAGGATACCTCCTCTCCAACAGGTGTCATAAGCCTTCTCCAAGTCGAAGAACACGGCTACCGTTTGGCGCCTTCGCAAAAAGTTGTTCATGATGAATGTCGACAAGGTCACGAGGTGGTCAACAGCGGAGCGGCGGTGACGAAAGCCGCATTGGACATTAGTAAGTAGCTGTCGAGATTCAAGAATCCAGACTAACCGAGCATTAACCATGCGCTCCATCACCTTACAGACACAGCTTGTAAGAGAAATGGGGCAGTAACTAGAAGGAAGGTGTCTATCCTTCCCGGGTTTGGGTATAGGAACAACAACGGCGTCACGCCAACGCATGGGGACTTGACCTTCGGTCCAGACGCGATTGTAGGTACGGAGAAGGAAGCTTTTGCCCGCCGGAGAAAGGTGTGCCAGCATCTGAACGTGAATGTCATCCGGCCCCGGAGCAGAGGACCGGGACAGTGCAAGCGCACGTTCGAGTTCCCGCATAGTAAAGGGGGCATTATAGGTTTCCAGATTCAGCGAGTGGAAGGAAGGTCGCCGAGCCTCTTCTACCTCTTTCCTGGGAAGGAAGGCAGGATGGTAATGGGCGGAGCTTGAAACCTCCTCGAAAAAGCGGCCAAAGGCGTTGGAGACAGCCACCGGATCAACAAGGACCGCATTACCTGAGGTCAGGCCAGGTACCGAGGAGTGGGCCTTAATGCCCCACAGCCGGCGCAGGCTACCCCAAACGACGGAAGAGGGAGTAAAACTGTTAAAGGAGCCGGTGAAAGAGGCCCAACAAGCTTTTTTGCTGTCTTTGATGACTCTACGGCATTGCGCTCGGAGTCGTTTGTATTCAATACAATTCGCCAACGTAGGATGGCGGCGAAAGGTGCGTAAAGCACATCGTCGAGCACGGATAGCGTCCCTACAAGGCTCGTTCCACCAGGGGACGGAAACGCGACGTGAAGAAGTAGTACGAGGAATGGAACGTTCGGCAGCATGGATGATAACAGCCGTGAGGTATTCGACCTGACTGTCACAACTGGGAAAATCATGGTCCGGAAAGGTCGCCAGGGATGAGTAAAGTCCCCAGTCAGCTTTCAGTATGTTCCAGCTCGAAGGACGTGGGGATGGGGTGTGGTGCAGGAGACGAACGACACAGGGGAAGTGGTCGCTCGAATAGGTGTCAGAAAGGACATACCACTCGAACCGACGGGCAAGAGTGGTAGAACATATTGAGAGGTCCAAGTGGGAGTAGGTATGAGTGGAGTCCGAGAGGAAAGTCGGGGCGCCGGTATTGAGGCAGACAAGATTGAGATGGTTGAAGACATCTGCCAAGAGTGAGCCTCTTGGACAGGATGCAGGAGAGCCCCAAAGGGGATGATGGGCATTGAAGTCGCCAAACAATAAAAACGGCGGGGGAAGCTGAACGATCAGGTGCATCATGTCAGCCCGACTAACAGCAGACGACGGTGGAGTGTAGATGGTACAAACTGAAAAAGTAAAAGCAGAAAGAGTAATGCGGACAGCTATTGCTTGGAGTGGGGTGGTCAATGGGATGGGATGGTAATAGACGTCGTCCCGAATGAGCAACATGACCCCACCATGAGCTGGGACACCGTCCACAGGGATGAGGTCATACCGCTCCGAGGTATAGTGGGTAAAGGCAATACGGTCAGTCGGGCGCAACTTGGTTTCCTGGAGTCCAAG
This sequence comes from Schistocerca cancellata, assembly GCF_023864275.1. Classification (NCBI taxonomy): domain Eukaryota; kingdom Metazoa; phylum Arthropoda; class Insecta; order Orthoptera; family Acrididae; genus Schistocerca; species Schistocerca cancellata. The sequence continues at coordinate 270,533 of NW_026047102.1, forward strand.
GACGAGCGGACAGTGCAGGCGGAGGAGCAGTTGTAATTCCTCTCGATGAGATCGAATACCTCTTATGTTCCAATGAAACAACGCCATCGCTAGTCAAAAAGTTGGGGGAACGAGACGGGGGAAGAGCTGGTCACCTCGACGGCCGCGGAGGGCCAGGTTGCGAGGGAACAACGCTACAACCGACGGGAGGCGGATCTGGTTCCATCGACTGGTCGCCAGCTGTGGCCGCTGTCCCTGGTTGTGTAGGAGGGGCAGCATCATTTGCCAACGAAAGGCCAGCTGAGCGCCTGGCAGCAGAGCGTCCCGGCGAAACTGAGGATGGCCGGGAGCGGCGACTCACGGATGGAGCGTCAGTCGAAACGCGCCAGGGTGGAGAGGGGGATAGAGACTTCTTCTTGGAGGCCTTCTTGGAAGGCCGAGGAGGCACAGGGATGGTGGGCTGGACCCGAAGAAGGTCCTCACGCGCGGGGTCCGTTTTGGAACGCCGGACCTCGGAAGCCGGGGTCCGGAACGTTTCCCCGATGGACGCCTGAGAAGAGGATCGCTTCTCAGGTGGCGTGTGGGGAGAAGGAGGAGGAAGGGTGGCCCCTGGGGCAGAAGGGGTGGGGGCCACGGGGGAGGAGGATTTGGAAGGGAGGGATTTGGGAGGCGGAGGTAGAGCCCCCTGATGGGCGGAGGAGGCGGAGGGGGGACAGGAGAGGGGTGAGGATACCGCGGAAGGAGTGGACACAACTGAGGCAAACGAAGTGGTCAATGGCACGGGATGGAGGCGGTCGTACTTCTTCCTGGCCTCAGAATAAGACAGCCGATCCAAAGTTTTGATTTCTTGTATCTTCTTCTCCTTCTGATATGCGGGGCAGTCTGAGGATCTAGGCGAGTGGACGCCAGGACAATTAACGCACCGAGGTGGTGGGGTGCATGTATGTTCCTCACGAAGAGGACGTCCACAATCGCCACAGAGGGGCTCAGCCTCACACTGTGACGACATGTGCCCAAAGCGCAAACACCTAAAACAGCGCATAGGAGGCGGAACGTAGGGTCGCATGTCACACCGGTAGCACATTACCTTTACCTTCTCCGGGAGAACGTCCCCCTCGAAGGCGAGGATAAAGGCCCCAGTGTCGATGCGACGGTCTTTGGGGCCGCGCTGGACTCGCCGGACGAAATGCACGCCTCGGCGCTCCAGGTTGGCCCTGAGCTCCTCATCAGATTGTAGCAGGAGGTCACGATGAAAAATAACCCCCTGCATCCTATTGAGTGCCAGATGTGGGACAATGGAGACTGGGATGTCCCCTAGGCGGTCGCACGCCTTGAGCGCCGCCGACTGTGTGGCGGACGTGGTCTTGATAAGAACGGACCCTGAACGCATCTTGCTGAGAGCCTCGATTTCCCCGAAGATGTCCTCAATGTGCTGAACAAAGAACATGGGCTTGGAGGTGGCGAATGTCCCCCCATCGGTTCGAGAACAGACCAAATAGCGGGGGAAGTACTTCGCTCCAAGCCGGCGGGCCTGTCCCTCCTCCCATGGAGTGGCCAAGGGGGAAGGGGCAAGAGAACCAGAACTAGAAACGGTACCTTTTCTTTTGAAAGACTCGGCCGCAGAGCGACCCGATACGTGGTGACGTTTCATCTGCGAAACGTCCGCCCCGATACCACGCACTCCGACCAGGGGCTCTCCCCACGGGCGCCACCCAGCCACAGCAAGGGCCACCTGGCAGGATGACCATTGCCGGGAGTCCTGATGCCCCAAGGAGACGGGCATCTACTCCTTGGCCGACGTGGGGAGGGTGCAGCTCAGGTATCGGCAGTACGATCCCTGTGTTGTCAGGGGGCTACAACCTAGAGGGTACATGACGACCCCACCACAACGGGCTGGCTACCGTGCTGGATTTCTGGTGCCATGGAAAGTCCATCATGATCGCTGGTGCAGATGGAGACGCACTATGGGCGTAACTGGGACAACCCAAAAGGCGTTTAGGCCCAATTTGAGTAATAGTGGGTATGGTTACAACGCCGGTGCAATGCTGAGTGCCAAGGTCTGAGTGCACTTAGGACCAGTGGTACACCACGTAAGGTGTCCTTCCCCAAAAGGCTCGTACTTCTGTAGAAATTTAGAAAAATGGAGGTCAAACCCCAAGGGGGACCATCACATGGAAGGCCGAAACGGTTGAAACTCCTTTTAGTCGCCACGTACGTCAGGCAGGAATACCTCGGGCCTATTCTTACCCCGGACCCGCAGGGGGGCACCTTTTGTTAAATTTATGACAGTTCCTGATGAATGTGGCAACTCCTCCTTTCTCCATTTCTGCTCTACAAAAGTGAGATGCTAACCTAAACCCTGTTCAGTAATCACAATGATATGGGGGGCATGTTCTGTCACAAAAACTTGTAAAACTTCTAGTTTATTGCTGAGGCACTGAATATTTATGTGCATTAGTTTCAGGGCTTGTTTCCTATCTGCTACACTACTATATTGTTCGGACCAGTTTGGCTCTCATGAGAAACCTTGTCTTCAGTAACAAGCACATTATTCCATTTGTTCCATACTAGTTCTTTGGCTGGGGTGTGAGACTGAGGGCTAATTTGTTCATTTACTACGTGTGATAATTTTGATCTTCCCTTTTTGTTCATGTGAAGAGTGTGGGTTGTAAAACGTGACCTATCAAACATCCTTACATCAACTAATTTAACATTAGAGAACTTTGTACAAAATCTTTTAAGCTCATTATTAATTTTATCAATTTCCTTGTTCACGCACAACCACTCAGGTAAATCGTGTCTCTTGCTGCAATTAATTACAATGGCATTTGTGCTGATTAGAAGAAGAAAGTCTTAGATAATTCTTTTACATTGTGAGTGCATTATTTGAGAGAAGAGAAATTTGTGGCACAACTTGACTAGAAGAAGGGAGTGGTTGATAGGGCATATTCTGAGGCATCACAGGATCACCAATTTAGTATTGGAGGGCATTGAGGAGGGTAAAAATCGTAGAGGGGGATTAAAAGATGAATACACTAAACAGATTCAGAAGAATTTAGGTTGCAGTATGTACTGGGAGATGAAGAAGCTTGCACAGGATAGAATAGCATGGAGAGCTGCATCAAACCTGTCTCTGGACTGAAGACCACAACAACAACAACATGTCGTTGGATCCACAGAGAAATCTACAATGTTAAAGTATTAAGAGGGGTAGATACAGGTTCAGATCATTACATTGTCAAAATCATAATTAAGTTCACACCACTAAAAAAAGAAGCCAAAGTGCAATAAATGAAAGAGGAACTTCGATCCCCACCAATTAATTAGAAATGATAAATATACAGAAGTCACACAAAACATAAAACTGACAGATAATTTACAAGAACTGGTTCAAATTCTCAAGCACCAAGCAGAAAATTTAGCCCCATTGAACCCACATGAACGACATGTCTGGTGGAACTCAGAATGTGACAAAATTCTTGAAGAAAGACATCATGCATGGTTAAAATTTCAAACACACAAAACAGAAGTAAATGCAACCACCCTCAGAAAATCAGGTAAAAGTTCATGCAAATTATCAGGTAAAAAAGAGACAGTCACAGAAAGATCTACTGACTCAATAGAAGAAAATTACCATAAAACCAATTCCAGAGGCTTTAACAAAATGTTTAGAAGACAGTCACAAAAATTTGCCCATCCCACATTAATGCTGAAAAGGGAAGGTGGAAAAATGGCACATAATGACAAGGAAACTGCTGAAATCATGGCAAAAGTATTTAGTAAACTTTCGAATTCTGAAGAACCACAGGAACTTTTAGCAATTAATACAGACACACCCATCAGGACTCCATCTGATCTCATAAATCCTCCAACAATCCAAGAGGTGGAAATGGCACTCAGAAAGATGAAAAATTGAATCTGAGCACTATGGGAGAGATGAAAAATTATAAGGCATGCAGAGAAGACCAAGTTTTTGCAGAAATGTGGAAATATGCCAGTGGTACTGTTCAAACATCCTTACACATAGCCCTAACAAAAATCTGCAGAACAGAAAAGTTTCCCAAACATTGGACCACAGCCATAATCCACACACTCCACAAAAAAGGAGATAAAAGCAAGCCAGATAATTACAGAGGTATCTCTCTCTTAGACTGCACATACAAGATTTTTCTCCACAATCTTATACAAGAGGATCAAAGAGCAACTAGAGGAAGAATTAGGTGAATACCAAGGAGGCTTCAGAGCTTGGAGAAGCTGTGCAGAACAGATCATCACTTTACAATAAACCATAGCATATTACACAAAACGAAATAAACCTCTTGTAATAACCTTTGCAGACTTTAAAAAAGCATATGACTGTGTCCATAGACCTTCAATGTTAAAAATCTTAAGAAATTTTGGACTCTAAACAGAATTAATCAAATTGATAGAACTCACTTAACCAACACTCTATCAAAAGTCAAGTGCAGGGGAAAACACTCTGAGCCATTCATCATAAAAACAGTTTTAAGACAAGGAGATTGCTTAACACCCCAGCTGTTCAACTGTGCTTTAGACATAATGAGGTAATGGTACAAGAATAACCCAAAGAACATCCAAATTGGAAGACCCAAAGACAACGTAAGTTTAAATTGTCTAGGATTTGCTGTTCACCTTGCTCTCTTGTCCAACAGTATTCAGGAAACCAAACAACAAGTTATCTCACTACAGGAAAAAGCACAGAAAATTGGTCTTGGAATGTCCTTTGAAAAAACAATCATGTTATTCAATGAAGTCTTTCACAACCAGATGCTACTGTTGTTGATAATTCTTCTGGGTTATATGGCCGTGGTCCATGGAATTCTTCTATTCCTAATGTTTCGTCGAATACTATGTTTGACATCCTCAGAGGTATGGCTGGTCCTGCTGAGTCCTACTGACTGACGAGTCGGGCGTCGGAGAGCGGCCTAAATTCCGAGGAAAGTGAGCATGGTCTAGCTTGCACATAGTAGCAGAGAGAAAACTAGTCAATGATAAAATGTAACTATTGATAATAGGCCGTCATTGATAAAAATCACTTATTGATTCTGTAATGCCACTGTCCATATCTCGCTTCATTTCAGGGCTTCTTCTTTTCTATTAAAATTATCTTCATGTTTATAAATTTCAATAGCCTCCCTTATACACCTAATTACAGCAGGCCAAAGGACAAGGATGGTACACAACAATGGAAGAACATGGTGTCTTTACCTTTCATTAGTAAGGTTACAGATCGAATCGGCAAAATTTTGCTTCAACATAAAGTGAAACCGGTATTCAAACCTACCAGAAAAATAGGACAAGTACTTCATTCTGTTAAAGATAGAAGGCCACCATTATCATCTAGTGGTGTGTATAAAATGCCATGTACTTGTGGCAAGGTCTATGTTGGTACTATGAAAAGAAGTGTGAATACGAGGGTAAAGGAACATAAAAGTCTTTGGCAACTGGGAAAAATAGATGAATTGGCTGTTGCAGAAGATGCACTTCAGTCAGGTGACCATGTAGTTAAGTTTTCTGAAACTACAATTTTAAGTTTTACCACAAACTATTATCCACGACTGTATAGGGAGGCTATTGAAATTTATAAACATGAAGATAATTTTAATAGAAAAGAAAAGCTTTGAAATTAAGCGAGATATGGACAGTGGCGTTACAGAATCGATAAGTGATTTTTATCTATGACGGACTATTATCAATAGTTACATTTTATCTTTGACTAGTTTTCTTTCTGCTACTATGTGCAAGCTAGACCATGCCCACGTTCCTCTGTATTTAGGCCGCTCTCTGATGCCCGACTCGTCAGTCGGTAGGACTCAGCAGGACCAGCCATACCTCTGAGGATGTCCAACGTAGTATTGGACGAAACGTTAGGAACAGAAGAATTCCATGGCCATGGCCATATAACCCGGAAGAATTATCAAAAACAGTCATCATGTTAACCAACCCACCACTCATAAACAAAATTACCATAGGAAACCAAGAAATCAAAATTGTAGATAAATTTAAATATCTCAGAGAAATCATAACAAATAACCTCAATGAAAAACCAATATGGCATAACAGAATAAACAATAAATCACCGAGAACACCTACAACAAAATGAGCCTGTCAATAGCAACAAAATTAAAACACTACAAAACAGTCACACAACCAGAAATAACATACGCAAGTGAAACCATCTTCAAAACAACTAACACTGCACAAATAGACAAAATACTCACAACAGAGAGAAGAATCATCAGAATGTGCATCAACAAATCGTACCAGAAAGATGGACACTTGAGAGTAGCTACAAATGAAACAGTCTACAAGGAAACTGAACTAGTAGTGAGTATGAGGAGGAAGTTTGGGTCGGTTACACCAAACAACACTCCCATTTTGCGGTAGTTCGTTTATTCACCTCTTTACACAAGCAAGGCTTACACAGAACTAACATGGCAGAACTGCACAAAGATAATGTTTAGCTTAGTTCAAAGACGATACTCAGATCGATACTGGTGTCGACCTCATCTGCGCCACAAGTACAATCGAGAAGAAACGCATTTCATTTTTCGGACATCTAATCAGAACAACAGAGAACAGCATCATAAGGAGAATAATAGAAAAATTTTGAAATAGTAAGAGCAATATTGAGTGGATTACAGAAATCGAGGAAGATATGGGTGAGCTACAGATTACATTGGAAGACTTAAGAAACAAAACTGACAAAATCAAGAAACTTACAGACAAACAAACCAGGCTGCAAATGAGACTCAACAGATAGACAATAGGAAGGGTGATTTCTGATGAAGAAAGAAGGATGAGATCTGAGAGAATGAAGAGGTACTGGGCTGACAGGAAACTGAAAATTTCTTTGTATAAAGTTGGCTAGAGTTGTCCAATGAAGGCCATAAAATAATAAAGGGATATGAAATTCAGGATCTGTATGTCTTATGAGCTGTCACGCCTGCCTCTATCCAACAGTGGGTTCTTGAATAACTCTCAAACATGGTGTTCTGGGCAACACCTGTTCACTGAGCAGGTGAAAATCAGATGCTCTAGAATGGCATAAAATCTCCTTCTTCTACTGATTATGACACCTGCTACATTGTACAGATGGGGCATAGAATGGAGGTCCACTTTGATGAACATGTGGCCATTGATAAGAAAGATTCAGTAATGTCCAACCTTGCTGCTCACCTTATTCAGAGTAGACATTGTGTGCCAACTGTTGATTCACATGTGAAGTTACTGCACCACCCTGAGAAGAGCATATTCATGGATCTCTTTGAGAAGATCACCATTTTCTGCTGTTCTAGAGCACCTAGAACATATGGTAATTTTTACATCTGGGTGTGCTCTGTGCAGTTTTACTCCAGTGTACTTTAGCTGTTATTCTTATGTATATGGCATTTTAGTTCCTTACATTCACGGGCATTTGCTATGAAGTGAGCCCACTTGGACACTATGCCTTTGTATACATTCAGTTCTAATTGTTTACCCATTTTAGAGATAAAAAAGTTTTACGGTACGATACACCTATTCTACGATGTAATAAATGCCCAATGATTTGTGTAATTGTGGATTGAAGAGTTTTTAGCAAACAGAACACAGCATGTTGTTCTCAATGGAGAGACATCTACAGACGTTAAAGTAACCTCTGGCGTGCCACAGGGGAGTGTTATGGGACCATTGGTTTTCACAGTATATATAAATGACCTAGTAGATAGTGTCGGAAGTTCCATGCGGCTTTTCGCGGATGATGCTGTAGTATACAGAGAAGTTGCAGCATTAGAAAATTGTAGCGAAATGCAGGAAGATCTGCAGCGGATAGGCACTTGGTGCAGGGAGTGGCAACTGACCCTTAACATAGACAAATGTAATGTATTGCGAATACATAGAAAGAAGGATCCTTTATTGTATGATTATATGATAGCGGAACAAACACTGGTAGCAGTTACTTCTGTAAAATATCTGGGAGTATGCGTGCGGAACGATTTGAAGTGGAATGATCATATAAAATTAATTGTTGGTAAGGCGGGTACCAGGTTGAGATTCATTGGGAGAGTCCTTAGAAAATGTAGTCCATCAACAAAGGAGGTGGCTTACAAAACACTCGTTCGACCTATACTTGAGTATTGCTCATCAGTGTGGGATCCGTACCAGATCGGGTTGACGGAGGAGATAGAGAAGATCCAAAGAAGAGCGGCGCGTTTCGTCACAGGGTTATTTGGTAACCGTGATAGCGTTACGGAGATGTTTAACAAACTCAAGTGGCAGACCCTGCAAGAGAGGCGCTCTGCATCGCGGTGTAGCTTGCTCGCCAGGTTTCGAGAGGGTGCGTTTCTGGATGAGGTATCGAATATATTGCTTCCCCCTACTTATACGTCCCGAGGAGATCACGAATGTAAAATTAGAGAGATTAGAGTGCGCACAGAGGCTTTCAGACAGTCGTTCTTCCCGCGAACCATACGCGACTGGAACAGGAAAGGGAGATAATGACAGTGGCACGTAAAGTGCCCTCTGCCACACACCATTGGGTGGCTTGCGGAGTATAAATGTAGATGTAGATGTAATTTGTATATTATAAAATAGCTGGGCCTGACATAACTAATAGTTTGCCCATATAAAGGTGATACGTGTTTGATCTATCCATTTTTTACTCCAGTATGTTTTAATTGTTAAATATTTTCAGTTTTAATTGTTTGCTCATTTCATGTATTTTAAGAAATTTTCACAATATTATATGCCTACTCTTAGATGTAATAAATATCCACTGATTTTTGTAATTTATTTGCAATTAAATGATTTTGCTTGACATAATTAATGGTATGTCCACATAAAGGGTGTGAATATTTGGATCTGAAACAAAGAGAAACCACTGCAAGGTTTTGTAAGCAGTAGCTTTCCGTTTTGTATTAGACTTCGACAACTTTTATTCCACTGGCTGTATCTTTCATAATGATTTCTGTATGAATTCCTGAATTCAAATTGCGGGCTCCATGCCTCTGAACTTCATGTCCATGTGTTTTTTGCTATGTTGGCATTTATACATATCTTGTATGGCTGTGAGACACTGGTTGCAACCACTGTTACTTTACTGGTATTTGTCCTTTGTACCATCTTTAGCAGTGATGATGACTATTCTATAGTTGTAACCAACCACAGTAAAATTCAGATTGTTTGTGACTAAGAGACTTGCTGTCTGAAAACCAATGGTTTCTGCACAATGGATCTCAGGTACTTCAACATGAATAAGTTTCAAAGAGCATCATACAGATCAGCTTCTGGTGTGTGAAAATTTACACATAAATGATCCTTGATTCTTAAAGATTAGTTTCATGAATGTCCCTCAATGAGGTTTTGATATTATGCAAGATAGTTCTTTCTTATTTTTTTTAATGTTGTGAACAGTTTGCTTAAAATGTGATGGTAAAGGTACTTAATGGTTTGCTTTACTCTTCTAATACAAGGATTTAAATTCTGAATGCTTTGAAGAAAGTCATGTATTTATATTTTGAGGGTGAAGCCAGATTAGTGTAAGTGCAGGACTGTAAAATTATTATTATCTATACTCCACGATGTTAAGTGTTTATGCCAAACAGTACAAAAAAATTCAGGATGTTTACACAGTAAAATTAAGAATTATTAGTGATCCAAATTTTTGCATACCGTATTTACTCGAATCTAAGCCGCACTCGAATCTAAGCCGCACCTGAAAAATGAGACTCGAAATCAAGGAAAAAAAATTTTCCCGAATCTAAGCCGCACCTGAAATTTGAGACTCGAAATTCAAGGGGAGAGAAAAGTTTTAGGCCGCACCTCCAGATCGAAACAAAGTTGGTCCATTGTAATATGAGACACAATTTAGGTCGAATGAATGACGACACAGCTGCAGTAGTTTGGTTCGAGTCGTAAGCTTAGCAGTTAAGCTTTACCAGGTAGCCATTGTTATGCGTCAGGCGCTCCGTCCGTATTTATACGGGTGCCCTTCCTTTTTCATGTGCTTCGTCTGGTTTGATTTGATTGCTTATTTTTCTTTGATCTGATAAGTGCCGTTCTCTTTGTTATAGGTGTTTACGTCACTCTAGGCTGAAAATGCATTACTGTACTGTATGATGCATTGTTTGTCGCATTCTGATAACGAGTGTTTCGGTCTGTCACCGCTCGCGGCATGGCTTGCTTTTGTGCGCGCTACTGCCGCTTACAATGAGAAGAAAAAGAGAGAGAGAGAGAGAGAGAGAGAGAGAGAGAGAGAGAGAGGAGAGAGAGAGAGAGAGGAGAGAGAGAGAGGAGTACAATGGCAAGAGACTGTTATCTTTTGTTACTCACACTGCTGCTTTCTTTGATAATGATCAACAAGAACCCAGTAATAGACTGTGTATGATAGAAGATAGTCTGAACGAGAGTTTAGGGAAAAATTTTCTCCGTTTGAAAATCTTTGCAGACGCCTCTTCAGTACATTACATTCTGCACAGAAATTAGAGTCATCTTAGATTTAAAAATCTAGTCAATTGCCGTGCTTCATTTCTGACTGTATCACTATTAGGCATAAGAATAATACGAATATAAACATGACACGATACGTATATTCTTCCGCATTTGCTGTTGTGTCACTCTAGTTTCATAGTTTATTAGGCAGACAGGATTTAAATGAGATAGCAGCAAACACGAAACAATACATGGCAAAATGTGTATATTCGTATTATTCTTATGGTGAAGAGAATACTGCATGTGACTGACAATTCATAAAAGTTCCTATTAGCAACCATCTCTTCTCATAGGTTGGAAAAAATTCAGAACGTAGAGTTGGCCATATTGACAAACATCCCGAATAGTCTTGCCAGTCGGATTTTCGTAGTAAATTGAAATGCTGCTACATTCGAAGATGAACAATACGGAATTTGTATTTACTTCGTTGGATAATGTATGAAAATTCAGTGGTCGAAACTTGAGGCGGAGAAAAAAGCTCGCCTTCCACCATTTTTTTAAATTTATTTACTGACGCAGAAGTTTTGACGCCAGTATTTATCTTTGTGCCTGCAAAGCATGCCTATGTAGCATTACATATATTCGACGGCAGAAGTTAGTTGTGGCGGCACCTACCAACATTTTTCAGAACTTCTGCTTACTTTGCACTCGATTCTAAGCCGCAGGCGGTTTTTTGGATTACAAAAGCCGGAAAAAAAGTGCGGCTTAGATTCGAGTAAATACGGTATTTACATCAGCCTGTTCAAAATCATCACTGCTGCTACATTTTACATTGGGTGACCCAATATACACTATGTGATCACAAGTGTCTGGACACCCCCAAAAACATGTTTTTCATATTAGGTGCATTGTGCTGCCACCTACTGCCAGGTACTCCATATCAGTGAGCTCAGTAGTCATTAGACATCGTGAGAGAGCAGAATGGGTACTCCGTGGAACTCACAGACTTCGAAATTGGTCAGGTGGTTGGGTGTCACTTATGTCGTATGCCTGTACAAAAGATTTCTACACTCCTAAACATCCCCAGGTCCACTGTTTCTGACATGATAGTGAAGTGGAAATGTGAAGGGACACATACAGCACAAAAGCATACAGGTCAACCTCTTCTATTGACTGACAGACTGCCGACAGTTGAAGATGATCGTAATGTGTAATAGGCAGACATCTATCCAGACCATCACACAGGAATTCCAAACTGCATCAGGATCCACTGCTAGTTACAATATATGACATAGCTCCATTCAGCAGTACTAAACAGTCCTCCAAAGTAGTACGTTCAGTCAACGATTTAAAAATTGCAAATTTCAGGGAAAGCCTACAGCAGTTAGACTGGGATGAGGTGTACCATGAACCTGATGCCAATTTAAAATATAATTTATTTCATAACGCTTTTGTAAATGCATTTGAAAACTGCTTCCTCAAGAAAATAGTTAAATATACTCGTGAGAAACCATGTAACAAACCACGGCTTACTAAGGGTATAAAAATATCTTGTAACTGGAAAAGTGAAATGTATCTGACAGCAAGAAAGAGTAGTGACCCAGAAACTATCAAACATTATAAAAACTACTGTGCTATATTAAGAAAAGTTATTAAAAATCCAGAAGTATGTGTATAATGTCTGAAATCAGCAACTCTGATAATAAAATTAAAACAATTTGGAATGTTATTAAAAGAGAAACAGGTCAACCAAGAGCACAGGAAGACAGTATTACCATCAAATTGAATGAAAACTTTACGAACAAAAAGTCAGAAGTTGAAAATATTTTTAATAATCATTTTCTAAATGTTGTGGATATAGTAGGATCCAGGTGTTCATTAGAAGATGCTAGGCTGTTAATGGAAGAGGCCATACCTATGCAATTTCATACATTGAAATCTCACCCATTTCTCCCTCTGAAATTAGGAGAATAATAAACTTGCTTCAAAGCAAAAACTCACATAGAATTGATGGAATTTCCAGCAAAATACTAAAAGCTTGTTCTCAACAGATAAGTAAGATTCTCAGCCACCTGTGTAATAGCTCTGGAACAGGGCATTTTCCCTGATAGACTGAAATATGCTATTGTTATAGCTTTGCATAAAAAAGGGGATAGATCTGATGTCAACAATTACTGTCCAATCTCCCTTCCAACAGCTTTATCCAAAATGTTTGAGAAAGTAATGTATTCAAGAGTAGCTTCACATATCTGTAAAAATGAAGTACTAACAAAATGTCAGTTTGGTTTCCAGAAAGGTTTTTCAACAGAAAATGCCATATATGCTTTCACCAATCAAATTTTGAATGATCTGAATAACCAAACACCACCCATTGGAATTTTTTGTGATCTCTCAAAGCCTTTTGATTGTGTAAATCATGAATTTCTGCTAGACAAGCTCAAGTATTGTGGCATAGTGGCAAAGTGCACAAATGGTTTAATTCGTACCTAACTGGAAGAGTGCAGAAAGTTGAAATAAGCAGTTCTCATAATATGCAAAGATCAGCACATTCCTCAAACTGGGGAACTATCAAGAATGGGGTTCCACAAGGGTCAGTCTTGGGTCCTTTGTTGTTCTTAATATATATTAATGACTTGCCATTCTATATTCATGAACAGGCAAAGTTAGTTCTCTTTGCTGATGATAGAAGTATAGTAATCACACCTGAAAAACAAGAATTAACTGATGAAATTGTCAATAATGTCTTTCAGAAAATTACTAAGTGGTTCCTTGTAAACGGACTCTCACTGAATTTTGATAAGACACAGTACATACAGTTCCGTACGGTAAATGGTATGACGCCATTAATAAATATAGACCTTAATCAGAAGCATATAGCTAAGGTAGAATATTCCAAATTTTTAGGTGTGTCCATTGATGAGAGATTAAATTGGAAGAAACACATTGATGATCTGCTGAAACGTTTGAGTTCAGCTACTTATGCAATAAGGGTCATTGCAAATTTTGGTGATAAACATCTTAGTAAATTAGCTTACTACGCCTATTTTCACTCATTGCTTGCATATGGCATCATAGTTTGGGGCAATTCATCACTGAGGAATAAAGTATTTATTGCACAAAAGCGTGTAATCAGAATAATAGCTGGAGTCCACCCAAGATCATCCTGCAGACATTTATTTAAGGATCTAGGGATATTCACAGTAGCTTCCCAGTATATATACTCTCTTATGAAATATGTTATTAACAACCAAACCCAATTCAAAAGTAATAGCAGTGTGCATAACTACAATACTAGGAGAAAGGATGATCTTCACTATTCAAGATTAAATCTAACTTTGGCACAGAAAGGGGTGAATTATGCTGCCACTAAAGTCTTTGGTCACTTACCAAATAGTATCAAAAGTCTGACAGATAATCAACAAGTATTTAAGAAGAAATTAAAAGAATTTCTGAATGACATCTCCTTCTACTCCATAGAGGAATTTTTAGATATAAATTAAGAAAAAAAAGAAAAAAAACCAAAATTAAAAAAATTAAAAAAACAAAAAATAAAAAAGTTGGTTATATTAACTTAATTATGTTGTTAAATTAACTTAATTATGTCATGTATTGGAAAATTTGACTCGTTCCACATCATTACAAAATATTGTGTTCATGATCCATGGAACTAGTATTAATCTAATCTAATCTAAACAGTTAGGTGAGAGGTGAGAAAACTTGGATTTCATGGTTGAGCAGCTGCTTATAAGCCACACATCATGCTGGTAAAAGCCAAATGATGCCTCACTAGGTGTAACGTGTGTAAACATTGGACTATTGAACAGTGGAAAAATGTTGGGTGGAGTGAAAAATCACAGTACACAATGTGGCGATATGACAGGGTATAGGTATAGCGAATGCCTGGTGAACATCGTCTGCCAGCATGTGTAGTGTCAACAATAAAAATTTGGAGGTGGTGGTGTTATGGTGTGGTTGCATTTTTCATGGAGGGGGCTTGCACCCCTCGTTTTGCATGGTACTATGACAGCACAGGCAAACATTGATGTTTTAAGCACCTTCTTGCTTCCCACTGTAGAAAAGTAATTTGAGGAGGGCGATTGCATCTTTCAACAGGACTGAGCACCTGTTCATTGCACAGCATGTGTTGGAGTGATTACACAACAATAAAATCCCAGTAATGGACTGACCTGCATAGAATCCTGACCTGAATCCTATAGAACACCTCTGGGATGTTTGGGAAGGCCGACTTCATGCCAGGCCTCACTGACTGACATCGATACCTATCCTCAGTGCAGCACTCCAAGAAGAATGGACTGCCATTCCCCAAGAAACCTTCCAGCACCTGGTTAAACATATGCCTGCAAGAGTGGAAGCTGTCATCAAGTCTAAGGGTGGGCCAACACGATACTGAATTCCAGCATTACCGATGGAGGTTACCACAAACTCATAAGTCACTTTCAGCCAGGTGTTGGGATACTTTTGATCACATAGTGAATTATTAACATAATATTCTGAATTAACCAGTGGAGGTGTGGTGACGTAGCATCTCTGACTATGTAAATCAGGATTGCTGCCCCATGAGGCATTAGGAATTTGTACACTCTGTATCCTACTCCCATGAACCATGGACCTTGCCATTGGTGGAGAGGCTTGCGTGCCTCAGCGATACAGATGGCCGACCGTAGGTGCAACCACAACGAAGGGGTATCTGTTGAGAGGCCAGACAAACATGTGGTTCCTGAAGAGGGGCAGCAGCCTTTTCAGTAGTTGCAGGGGCAACAGTCTGGATGATTGACTGATCTGGCCTTGCAACACTAACCAAAACGGCCTTGCTGTGCTGGTACTGCGAACGGCTGAAAGCAAGGGGAAACTACAGCTGTAATTTTTCCCAAGGGCATGCAGCTTTACTGTATGGTTAAATGATGATGGCGTACTCTTGGGTAAAATATTCTGGAGGTAAAATAGTCCCTCATTCGAATCTCCGGGCGGGGACTACTCAAAAGGACGTTGTTATCAGGAGAAAGAAAACTGGCGTTCTACGGATCGGAGTATGGAATGTCAGATCCCTTAATTGGCCAGGTCGGTTAGAAAATTTAAAAAGGGAAATGGATAGGATGAAGTTAGATGTAGTGGGAAATAGTGAAGTTCGGTGGCAGGAGGAACAAGACTTCTGGTCAGGTGAATACAGGGTTATAAATACAAAATCAAATAGGGGTAATGCAAGAGTAGGTTTAATAATGAATAAAAATATAGTAGTCCGGGTAAGCTACTACCAACAGCATAGTGAACGCATTATTGTGGCCAAGATAGACACGAAGCCCATGCCTACTACAGTAGTAGAAGTTTATATGCCAACTAGCTCTGCAGATGATGAAGAAATTGATGAAACGTATGATGAGATAAAAGAAATTATTCAGGTAGTGAAGGGAGACGAAAATTTAATAGTCATGGGTGACTGGAATTCAGTAGTAGGAAAAGGGAGAGAAGGAAACATAGTGGATGAATATGGACTGGGGGAAGGAAATGAAAAAGGAAGCTGTCTGGTAGAATTTTGCACAGAGCATAACTTAATCATAGCTAACACTTGGTTCAAGAATCATAAAAGAAGGTTGTATACATGGAAGAATCCTGGAGATACTAGAAGGTATCAGATAGATTATATAATGGTAAGACAGAGATTTAGGAACCAGGTTTTAAATTGTAAGACATTTCCAGGGGCAGATGTGGACTCTGACCACAATCTATTGGTTATGAACTGTAGATTAAAACCAAAGAAACTGCAAAAAGGTGGGAATTTAAGGAGATGGGACCTGGATAAACTGACTAAACCAGAGGTTGTACAGAGTTTCAGGGAGAGCATAAGGGAACAATTGACAGGAATGGGGGAAAGAAATACAGTAGAAGAAGAATGGGTAGCTCTGGGGGATGAAGTAGTGAGGGCAGCAGAGGATCAAGTAGGTAAAAAGACGAGGGCTAGTAGACATCCTTGGGTAACAGAAGAAATATTGAATTTAATTGATGAAAGGAGAAAATATAAAAACGCAGTAAATGAAGCAGGCAAAAAGGAATACAAATGTCTCAAAAATGAGATCGACAGGAAATGTAAAATGGCTAAGCAGGGATGGCTAATGGACAAATGTAAGGATATAGAGGCTTATCTCATTAGGGGTAAGATAGATACAGCCTACAGGAAAATTAAAGAGCCCTTTGGAGAAAAGAGATCCACTTGTATGAACATCAAAAGCTCAGATGGAAACCCCGTTCTAAGCAAAGAAGGGAAAGCAAAAAGGTAGGAGTATATAGAGGGTCTATACAAGGGCAATGTACTTGAGGACAATATTATGGAAATGAGTGGAGGGGCATGAAAGGGAAGCAGCGGTTGGGAAGGGAGTGAGACAGGGTTGTAGCCTGTCCCTGATGTTATTCAATCTGTATATTGAGCAAGCAGTAAAGGAAACAAAAGAAAAATTGGGAGTAGGTATTAAAGTCCATGGAGAAGAAATAAAAACTTTGAGGTTCGCCGATGACATTGTAATTCTGTCAGAGACAGCAAAGGACTTGGAAGAGCTGTTGCATGGAATGGACAGTGTCTTGAAAAGAGGATATAAGATGAACATCAACAAAAGCAAAAAGAGGATAATGGAATGCAGTCGAATTAAGTCGGGTGATGCTGAGGGTATTAGATTAGGAAATGAGACACTTAAAGTAGTAAAGGAGTTTTGCTATTTGGGGAGCAAAATAACTGATGATGGTCGAAGTAGAGAGGATATAAAATGTAGACTGGCAATGGCAAGGAAAGCGTTTCTGAAGAAGAGAAATTTGTTAACATCGGGTATAGATTTAAGTGTGAGGAAGTCGTTTCTGAATGTATTTGTATGGAGTGTAGCCATGTATGGAAGTGAAACATGGACGATAAATAGTTTGGACAAGAAGAGAATAGAAGCTTTTGAAATGTGGTGCTACAGAAGACTGCTGAAAATTAGATGGGTAGATCACATAACTAATGAGGAAGTATTGAATAGAATTGGGGAGAAGAGGAGTTTGTGGCACAACTTGACAAGAAGGAACTGGTTGGTAGGACATGTTCTGAGGCATCAAGGGATCACAAATTTAGCATTGGAGAGCAGCGTGGAGAGTAAAAATCTTAGAGGGAGTCCAAGAGATGAATACACTAAGCAGATTCAGGAGGATGTAGGTTGCAGTAGGTAGTGGGAGATGAAGGAGTTTACACAGGATAGAATAGCATGGAGAGCTGCATCAAACCAGTCTCAGGACTGAAAACAACAACAACAACACTCTGTATGCTCGTAACACTTGTATGTGTTACATATATGTGCTTACTAATAAATAGTGTTAAAATCAGATCTCTAGGCTGTGTCACTATTCTGGTTTTACGCTTTCAGTACCCCATTTCCCAAAGGTGTATTGAAACAAAGTATTTTTAATCCAACCATTTAACATGTTACAGACACCTTTACTGTCTCGTTATCACAAATGTATAATCATGACTACACCAAGAGTGTCGATTCCAGTCCTAGTGATGGTATGGTAGAGGATAGAATCATCAACAATTCATTATCAAAAAATTTAATGGAATGTAAAAACACAATACAATTGAACAATTTGTAATGGCATGCAGACACAAAGACAAAGAAAGCAGAGTCAAAGACCACAACATCAAAATGAACAATGGTGTTCTATTGGTCAATGGTCACCACAGGTCTGTGGTGGGTGCAGAAAAACCTTAAGGAGGGGGTGAGCTACCTTTACGTTTACTGTAATAAAAAATAATCAAGTCACATGCAAGGTTTAAGAAAATTTTATTTAAACTGATTATACACATATACAAGGCAACTACATATTATGATGTAAAAAAGTAATGATTGTGGTTCTCTTCCTTAAATGATGAATTCTATGCAACTTTTCTTGCTGGAAAATTGGTTAATTACATCATCAACAGGACAATCAATGTCAGGGTGAGTGTTCAACAGAGCTAAGCCATTACGTTGATCCTTCTTCATTGTCAACCTCAGCCATGTCTTTCTACACTACAATGTTGAAAAAAAATTTTTCTACTGTAGCAATAGATGCAGTTAGACAAGCAAATATTTTGTACAGTGTGTACAATGTAGGATAGCCAGTTCCAGGACAAACAGACAATGCTTACATAACAGAATCACAATCATTAAGGGCATTTATGCTCGTTCATTTGTATTGAAAATGCATGCGGGCTGACTGGCGGGGCAGCACGGGTGGCACTGGAAAGGGGGTTGGGGGGGAGGGGGGCACGTGCCCCAAATACGTATCTGCCCCTGCTACAGGTGTACAGAAATTTATCAACTTTCACATTTGGTAAATGATTTCATATTCCTATTCTTACAGATACATTATACCCAACCAGAAACATTGTGATGTAATTGTTTTCACTTAAAATTAATTAATTCAGAATATATCAGGATTTGAAGGCAACATAATGTCATTCCCATACAAAAATACAAGTGTCAAAAATGAACCTACAAACCAACAATTTAGATTGTAGACAAATTGTTTATGATTCTGAGAACTTGGTTAGCTTAGTTTAAGTGTCTATAATTCAAAAGTTATTAATTAATTAAGGAACAGTTTCAAGACACCAACCACTTTTATACCTTGTAATATTTCACAATTCTGTTCTGATAACACCAAAGCATGAACAGAACACAGTGCTGTTCTTAGATTTCCCATATTATATTTTATAAAGGAAATCATGAAAGTTTAATCTTTTGTCAAATAAATTATAAATGATAAGTCTCTTAGACACCAGGGAATTTTTATTGAATCTATCATTACAATATGAAGAAGTATTGTCTTGTGTTTGTGTAATACACAAGGACACAAAACATCATGTACATGAAGTATTTAGTGTTAAAAATCCAAGCTGGTTACCTTAACAATTTCTCTTTTTTGTATCGTCAGTTATTGTAGCACCCACTTTTAAATGGCTAAAAACCATTAAGTGAGGCATTCCTGCCAAGGGGTGAAAACATATATAGCTGGACATGATCCATTTGTAAGTAAGCTGCATATCAGTTACAATTAGTGAAATTTCAGTTACAGTCAAGTTACGGTTAGGTTAGGTTGACAGCATGGACTATGTTGCAAACCCATGTGAAGTATATCACACAGGAATACAATGAGAGTTATCAAGAACTATCTTAATGTCATGATGATGATGTATATATGTTGAACTGTTTTAGTGATATATTAGGAATAAATTGCCCATATGTTGTGAGTCTGTGTTTATTAATTAACATCCCCATAACTTCATATTTAAATGCACATGCAATTCAGAAAGCACATACAATGATCCTACAGAGGGGTGAGATTGTACACCAGAAAAAGTCAGGAGAAAAATGATCTATTATGACAAGCTAGATAGTTAATTATTTTTCTTGTAATAATACTCTTTCAAATAATAACTATAGTAAATTCCAAAAATGTTAAATTTATTCATACATTTCTCATGTTCAGCAGCTACAGCTACAGAGTGAAAAAATATTATAAAAATACAATGGAAGGCATAATTGTTACGTAAAATAGTAACTGTGTTACTGAAAGCAGCTATAGAATAGATTTGTGGGTTTTTATGGCTATAGTGACGGTCCACGCACCAAAAAATACCAACTTATTACGTTAAGGCACTTTTATTACGGTTCGTTTATTCCAGAAACACAAGAAAAACAATGCACAATTTCACTACATGTGTACACTCTCTAGACGCAGACAGGAATAATCCAAAGAACCTCGAGTCCTCAAAGACCTTTTACTCTGCGCTTTGCCGGTGAAGTTACTGGCAGTCGACTGTCGCCACAGAGCCCCCCCCCAGGAGTGCGGAGCACTGGTGGACGGACGTGGGTGTCTTCCTGTGTAGTGGCGTTGTGGGATGCTCGCTGGTTGGTAGCAGCGTGCGCTAAGTGTCCATACTGTCTGTGCAGGGTGGACTAGCGCTCGTGTAGTCCGCCATCCAGTGGGGGGGTCGGACTGGTCGACCTGTGCGCGTGAACTGGACGGGCACAGGGGATGTTGTTGCAGTACCGGCGGAGAGAGGGATGCGAATCTTGAGCATCCCGTCGGTGCTGAACGTTGCGGTTATGGCAGCCGTATCCACCCCATTTGGGATAGGGACTGTGCGCAGGATGGTGATGTGTGACGTGGGTGTGGACCCACGTGAAGTGTCCCCTATGCGGAGGACGAAGATGGATCCCTCGTGGAGCTGCAAGGAAAGCTCGTCGCGTTGGCACTCAGAGGCGTTGATTGCGATGCAAATTTCGTCGGCAGTGGATGTAGGGTGCACTAGGGGGGGTGGGGGCGAAAAGTAACGTAGTTCAGGAGAAACCTTGGAACACTCTGTGGAGGTATTGGGTATCAACACTTGGGACGGTGTAATGTCACACGCAACATGAGGTTGAGCCTGAGGTTGTGGATTGTCACACGCATTGCCTGTTTGGAACGAGGGTAGCATATCATCGTACGCAACCGCTGAGTTGCCCTCGGGTGTAGGCTCGGTGCCATTACGATCGTGGTGGGACGCAGGGGGGTGAGTGGTCTGTGTGGGGTCGGGGTCGTCACCATCTGATGAAAGAACACTAGACTCGGGGGGAGGTGTTACAGATTCTTCGATCGTCCAGGCTGGTTTCACGTGTTGGAGGGAAACTGTCTGCTGGCGACCACTGACAAGAATGTCCATAGTATTGTCCCTGCGAGACACTACTCGATGTGGGCCAGAGTAGGGTGGTTGTAATGCCGGTTTGACCGTGTCATCCCGTAACATAACGAACTCACAAGAGTCCAGTGCCACATGCCTGAACACGCGAGGGCGGGTATGTGGCCGTGGAGGAGGCGTGCGGATCACGGCTATGTGTGTCCGGACCCGTTCAACTAGCATGGGGAGGTCGGACAGGTCGGCGATTGCTTCGTCGTTGACGAACTCTGCAGGGAGGACTAGGGTCTCGCCATACAGTAACTCTGCGAGCGAAGCCTGGAGGTCTGTCTTGTAAGCTGTGCGTATTCCTAGCATAACCCAGGGAAGGGCATCGCACCACTCACCACCGTGGCACATGAGTGCCGCTTTCAGCGTTCTGTGCCACCGCTCGACCAGTCCATTGCTCTGTGGGTGGTAAGCTGTAGTGCGGAATCTATCCACCCCACAGAGGACGCAGAGTTTGTTAAACAGCAGGGATTCAAACTGTCTTCCCTGGTCGGTGGTGATGGATGTAGGACAGCCAAATCGAGCTATCCAGGAGGATACAAATGCGCGTGCTACGGAATCTGCTGTGATGTCCTGCAGGGGGATTGCCTCCACCCAATGTGTAACGCGATCAATGCCGGACAGGATGTACCTGAAACCATCCGACATGGGTAATGGTCCCACGAGATCCACATGTACATGACGGAAGCGGCCTTTCGGGATGTCGAATTTACCTAGACTGGGTTGTGTGTGCCTGCCAACTTTGCTGCGCTGGCACTGTAAACAAGCACGGGCCCAAGTACGACAATCCCTCTTCACACCTGGCCACACAAAGCGTTCTGTAACCAGGCGAGTAGTAGCCTTAGCACCAGGGTGTGCCAGGTTATGTAAACTACTGAACACTTGGCGACGTAGCGCAGGGGGGACAATAGGCCGAGAGGTGCCCGTGGAAGTATCACACCACAGTGGCTTCGCCGAGCCCGGTAGGTTGCACGAAACGATCTGAAGGGAAGTATCTGGGTCCTGTCGGAGGTTGTGCAATTCGGTGTCACTGTCCTGTAAGTGGGCCAACTCATCGAAATTAATGGGGGATGAAATTGCAGTGATACGCGATAGGTAATCAGCCACCACATTTTCTGACCCTCGAATGTAACGGATGTCTGTTGTGTATTGGCAAATTAAGTCCATTTGCCGGAACCTACGTGGGGGAAGGTCAGTAGCGGGGTTACGGATAGCCTCCGCGAGGGGGCGGTGGTCCGTGAAGATTGTTATATTCCTTCCTTCAATGTCTGTGCAGAAATATTTTACAGCTTCGTAAACTGCGAGCAATTCTCTGTCGAATGCTGACCATTTACGTTGGGCTGTAGATAATTTTTTGGAAAAGAAACGGAGCGGTTGAGTCTTGTCATTGACATGCTGTTGTAGGACTGCACCGATTGCGAAATCACTTGCATCCGCTGTAATCGAGATGCAGGCATCTGGCAAAGGATGGGCGAGAGTGACACCATGTGCTAACGCTGATTTAAGGTCTTCAAAAGCTCTCACCATGCTGTCAGACCACGGTACTCGGCGACTGCCTGAGGTTTGTTTTCCGGCCAATGCATCAGTCAAAGGGGCTTGAATTGCTGCCGCCATCGGCAGGTTACGACGGTAGAAATTGACAGTTCCTAAAAACCGGCGTAATTCGCGAAACGACACTGGGAGAGGTAGCTTACGAATGCAGTCAACCCGCTCCTGCGGGGGGCATATACCATCCGCGGAGACTGTGTACCCCAGAAAAGTGACAGCGGTGCAGCGGAGTTGCGACTTGTCATTATTGATCTCGACTCCGTTACGTGTCAATAAGTCCTGTATCGTGGCCAGGTGGAGTTCATGTTCCCTGTCAGAGGGGGAGAAAATTAGTATGTCATCGAGGTATGCGTAGCAATACGTGCAGTTAAAAAGAAGTGAGTCTATAAAACGCTGCCAAGTTTGGGCCGCGTTTTTGAGACCATAAGGCATGTAACAAAATTCGTACAGGCCAAAAGGTGTGATTACTGCTGTCTTTGGAATGTCACTCTGTTCCATTGGTATCTGTAAATATGCCTTGCGGCAGTCCAAGACACTGAAGATGCATGCTCCGCTGAGTACTTGCGCAAAGTCTTGTATGTGAGGTATCGGGTAATTGTCTAATACCGTCCGTGCGTTGAGGCGACGATAGTCGCCGCACAGGCGCACAGTGCCGTCCTTTTTGGGAACTAAATGTATGGGGGAGGACCAGTTACTGTCCGATGGGCGGACAATGCCTGTCCTTAGAAGTTCCTCCACTGCGGCTTTAGCAAGGCGTAGTTTATGTGGTGGCAGTCGGCGCGCTTTATGGCGTACTGGAGGCCCATCTGTCGTGACAATTTTGTGAGTCGTGCCATTCGTAATAGCGTTCAGCTTGGCTGGCAGACTCATTTGGGGGCCGTCGTGAACGGGGATCGGTAGCACACGAGAGTCACTAACCTGATGTGCCAGGGAAGCAGTCTGCTTCGGTGTCGACGAGGTTCCACGAGGTGCATCTCCGGTGTCAGGTGGTGGCGGCGTTGGCAGGCGTTGTATGAGGCGTCGTGCCTCGGTGAGGGCTTGCGTAGCCGATGAGCTGGCACGGTTCCGTTCGGCGTTGTGAGGACGGAGATCGTCGACTGCAGGGCGTTCAGGTTGGGGATGGGCAGTAGAAATCGTGAGGCTGTCTGCCGATGAGGAGCACTTGATGGGATCTGTGCCAAGGTCGTCGGGCAGCCGAGGGGGAGGGGGGGCCGAAGAGGCGACTGAACATGCTATTTGCGTGGACGAGGCGTGGTGCAATAATGCGGCTGACTGAAGATCTGGAGACAGTCCGAAGTGAAAAAGAAAGTCGATGCCTAATACTGGATCTTCGACATCAGCCACGTAGAAGGACCAAGTGAACTGTTTACCAGGTATGAGTTCAATAGGTAGCTTTGCCAGGCCCTTGACTCGAAGTGTCGACTTATTTGCTGCTTGAAGGGACAGTTTGGTTGATGTCATGTCCTTTATGGAAAATGTGGGAGGTATGACACTAACGTCTGCTCCGGTATCGACGAGAAAATACCGGCGCGAACCTACATCCAAGGCGTACAGACGTCCTCGTGGGGTGGGGGATCTGACAGAATGCAATGTCTGTGGGCGCCCCTGCCTGTATCCGCGGGCCGTGGCGCCTACAGCGGCCCGCGTGCGGCATTTGGGAACGCGCAGGGCGGACGGCAGTTGCGAGCGGCGTCCCTGAAAGTGGTGTGAAACCAGCATATGCGTGAATCGGCTAAACTCGTCCCGCCAGCCGAAGCGTCAGGCGGGGGGAAGGCGGGGCGGGCAGGCGCTAGCCCTGTTGGGGTGGGGAGCGGCTGTTGCCGACCCGCTGGCGGTTCCCGGTCTTGGCCGCTAGGTGGCTGCTGTTCCGTGTGCTGTCCGCGATACGCACGCGCCCGGCCTCTACCGCCCGACGGTGGAAGTATACACACAGGGTTACCAACCTCGGCGGTGTTAGACACTGTGCTGTGTCGAATAATAGCGTATGCCTGATCCGCCAGCCGTAGTTTATCCTCGAGTGACGCTGCGGTATGTGGGAGCAAATGTAACTGTAATTCTTGTGGTAGCTTCACCAACCACAATGCCCAGAGCGCTAAGTTCGGCAGAACCTCGGTACCGACCTGTGCACGCAAGCGTCGCCACAGCTGTGAGGGTGTTCTGTCGCCTAAGGTCTCGTCGTAAATTATATTGTGAATAGTATCGGCCGGCGGACGAGAGAGACATTCGATAAGTAATGCGCGAGCAGAGGCATATTTGTTGCTCTTAGGAGGATTCAGCAATAAGTCACTGATGAGATCAGGGTGGTCGTGCAGATGGTTCACTAAACACACGAAACGGGTGCTGTCGTCCGCAATACCGTGTATGTCCAACATATTGTCCACCAAGGTAAACCACATCACTGGGTTGTCCGGTTGTAACGGCGGCAGCTTCGGAAAACGGCCGGGGGTCAGTGTTTGCGGGGCTGTAGGAGGGGCACGAAACGCACAGGGATTCTGCAAGGTGTTCACTGGGTTGCGTTGAACGTCCGTTAACTGTGTAGGCGAGACGTGGTATCCAGTCCATGTAGACACGGAATCTGTACGCCCACACGACAAGCACGGCACGGCAGGCGCGGGCGGAATCTCGAGCAGGGGCGCGAGATCGCGATTGAGCGCCGAGTGACGGGGCGGAACCACAGCAGGTGCGTCGCCCGAGGTGTGCGCGGGGCGGCAGGACGGGTAGGCGTATAAACGGTCCGGCGCGGTTGGCGCGAGTGTACCTTCGACCGGCGCGAAGCGGGGCACGTTAAACGGCAGCCGTGCATGTGGACCCAGAAACTGGCCGGCCGCGTGGTCCATGCTGTGTGGTAGGAACTCGGGGTTTCCGTGGTCCTGTGCTGGCGGGGCATCCTGTTGAGCGTAGAATGCCGCGGAAGGTGTCTGCGACGATGTGTACAGCGCCCGGTGTGGTATGCCGGCCGAGGTTAGAGTCGTCCGGCCAGGCGAGGCAAACACGGGAGATACGAACATTCCCGGTGTATTAGTGGCACACGGGGTGAAGCGTTGCGCTTCACAGTCGAATGTCCATTCTGTGGTCGCGGCGTCGTGCACTGCCGTAAAAACTGGAGGCTGCGACATTGTCTATTGGCGCGAAACCGGTGATACACAGCGAGCGACTGCAACGTACTTTCGCGACTCGGGGTCACCAATGTGGGTTTTTATGGCTATAGTGACGGTCCACGCACCAAAAAATACCAACTTATTACGTTAAGGCACTTTTATTACGGTTCGTTTATTCCAGAAACACGAGAAAAACAATGCACAATTTCACTACATGTGTACACTCTCTAGACGCAGACAGGAATAATCCAAAGAACCTCGAGTCCTCAAAGACCTTTTACTCTGCGCTTTGCCGGTGAAGTTACTGGCAGTCGACTGTCGCCACAGATTAATGTAAGTACAGATGTAATTGTTATTGTTATAAAATAAAACATATTTGACTGTATCCAAAGTATTTGGTAAGAAATACTATCACAATACCTTTATTCTATGTTATTATTTGATGTAAACAAATGCAGTAAATGGTATGTTGTATGCGTGTGAATTTATGAATGATGGATGAGGCACGGTATCTGTAAAAAGATACTGTCCCATAACAACATCACCTAAATCATCATAATTCTTATTTCCTGGTTTTCTTATTGCACTGAGAACATAAACCAATGTCTACAGGGAAAGACAGGCGTAACATCTCACCCTCAGACATCACATTCAGTATCTACGTAAACTCCCAAGGTACTTAAAAATGAGAAAAAAGCCGTGAAACGAGTTTATACTACACACAAAAAAACTTAATTAGTGCATTACTTTATAATTTAAAACAATAACTACTGCCTTTAAAAGGAAATCACTGAAGGTAATTGTGGCTAAAAGCAAGTTGTAAGTGGCTCTTGTTCTACATCTTTCCATCCTCTTTAAGGAAAATCCAGTACAGCACATAAACACCTGAGCAACTGTCACCTTGGCAAGATGGTGAAATTGGCAGTAGCAGATCATGCAGGAGCACTGGAAAACCATCAAATTCATTAATTTCACATTTTGGTTTCAGTAAGATCTAATAATTACTACACAAGGATGCACAGGGAGGTCATAGAAACTCCCAAGCACAAAAACAGTTTCTGCAGAAAAGAAGTATTTAAATTAGACAAGTTGTGGGCCCTAGTGCTAAATAAAACAAACAGCATCAGCTTTTCCCTCTACGGGCTCCATAGCCTATGTTGGAATGACTCCTTTGGCAGTGGTCTGATGATGTCATGAACCAACCATTGTATGTATACTTACAAACAGTTTGGCTTGCTGAGCTTGTTTTGAGCCTGTAATAGCTTTGTTAGTCATTAAAGCCTCTGATGAAATCACCAGTGGTAGAAGATGAAAAATTTGGCAGGGAATTATGCCTTGGACCATAGCTTTCTGCCTATAAATAAAATGTCAGCAACATCACTAATATCAACCATGAAAGCTTACATGATAATGAGACTTCAGTTAATTTTACATGTCTGTATTAATATTTTTTTTAAGAATTTCCTTGTACATTCAAACAGTATGCTGGGTCAAAATGCCTTCATCTTTAAAGCATTTTCTGTGAAAGACTATTTTTCACATTTAATACTGTGTCTCTTACAGTTTAGAAACTGTGTGTTCCTCTGCAGAGAGGAAGATTTATTGACTCCCCAGACATTGTTAGCATTATTAGCTTATGTTTGCAGCTCTGGTATTGTAGCATAACTGCTCAACATAATAGTCACCAACATATAGGGCCAGAGACTTACTTCTTATTTTTGTTTGCTTATTATGTTTAGAAAAAATACAATTTAATATTTTATTTTACACCATTTAAATGAGACCTGGCATTGTGTAAAGTTATGATAGTAAGATTACTGTGTCTCTGCAATTTTTTTATTTTTTTTAGTGGGGTTGGAGCTAGCATGGCAGTTTGAGCAAGGTGTGATTGTTTGAGATGAGGAAAGTAGTCAGACTGCTGACAACAGAGGAGGAAAACAGGTGTGTGTATAAATTATTTCTCATCAGAAAACATTGTTCAGTGAAATAAAAAGTTTTAAATTAACTGTTGTCATCCATAAGTGCTATCATTCTGATCTTTAAAGTAGTAATGAGTGATACAGCATATGATGATTCTTGCTCCAGCACACTGGTATGTTACAAGAGGCAATGAGTGATCAGTACAAGCTTCAGTGAAGAAGAATGTGGGGAGAACAAACAAACTGTAATATAAAAAGTGAAAGTGATGGTGAAGATGTAACAACAATGACGCTGTACTGTTGTACATATAAGTAAATTTTTTCCATCTGATTTTTCATTAAATTAGTGTAATTGATGTTCTGATTTCATTTCTTTTTTGTTTCATATCATTGTGTTAAGAAAACTGTAAACAAGTTTCAATGTGAATATTAATGTTTATGTCAAATGTCAAGCAATATTGTAATAGAAATGAAATGTAACAAATGTGGAGACTGTTGTAAGATGTTTAAAATTGTAACTGTGCGTCTGGTGCATACGTAGGCAATGTGTTAGGATATGTAGAATGCAAAACCTCAGGTGAATACCCTGTCTGTAAGGGAGCGGTAAAAGGTGGATGGCAGGCGAGCGCGGGAAAATGCGCATGGGCACTGTATGGCACAACGGGCTCAGCAATAGTAGTTGGAGTTTGGCATTGGTCTGAGAAACATGTTCTGGAGCGAGGAGGCTCTCCTGGAAGACGTAGTTTCACTGAGCCTCGGGTATGCTGTTCAAACGCCCACACAGCATGGCAACATTCCATAGGCACTAAATGGAAAAGTATTGCGACGCTAAGAAGAATGAAAGTGCCGATACGTCAAGAGCCATAGCTGTGGTTGTATGTGTGCTCTGTGCCTCGCCATCTTGCCGCTTGCCAACCGCCGCATCGATACAAGCAGGTTGAAACTTTTAGTACTGTATGCGTATGGACCATAGAGTGAACTGTTCAATAATAACCTAAATTTTACCAGAACTTTCCCCTCATTTAATTATCCTCACAACTAACCTAGACAGGGTCCTTTCCAAATGTTGTGCAATCCGAGTGTCCCGAAATGAAAAATTAAATTTTGTGTCAATAATAATTACTTGCAGACCTAGTTATGTTAGAATGGTGTTTAAAGAACTGTTTTGTTAATGAACCAGTAAATGAATAACAAAGGTCTAACGAAGTTGAAAGATAACTTTAATATTGATATAGTAATGAAGTTTAATTATTTCGAGACAGATATAAAAGTATTTAAATGAGAAGTAAATACGATAAAAAGAATAGTAACTCATATACTGGAAATCGAACGCATGATAATTTCAGTAATCAATTTTTTTAATATAGTGATCATAACAGTTTCAGGCCGCCCCCCCCCCCCCCCTTTTATTCATTTGAATTCTGAAGTGTTCCACATTGGTTTGACCAGCAAAAGTTAAAGTCCATATATAAGTCAAAATTTATCAATGTTTTATCTTTATCAAAATTGAAATTTTGTGTGTGGCTCGAAAGTGCTATTTCTAGGGTAACCTATGCCCGATTTTAATCAGATCTATAGACAGTATGAAGCTTTGTAGTATACATTATAGTGCAGCGTTATGTATTTATGGTTTTCCCATATCAGTACGCAACGTGAAACTATCAGTTCAATAGATTTTCTGGTTCTAAAATTTTACTATATTATGCAGTGTTACTACGTGTTGTTTTGCATGAATATACATCAACT